>NC_034611.1:14237951-14286209 GCF_900095145.1 Mus pahari | reverse complement strand
AGATAGATAGATAGATAGATAGATAGATAGATAGATAGATAGATAGATAGATAGATAGATAAAACAAACTGTGGTCTGTATGTAATATATGAGAGAGAATACATTTTTAAAACAAAAGAAATTGCCTGATCATAAGATTTCAGTCCTATATTTTTCATTCAAATACAATTTATAAGTAAAATTGGACATGATTTGAAAGTTTGTTTACTTTATAAAAAGTGTTGGTTTAATGCATCAGTCATACAAAGATAGTAAGAAAGAAAACATAAACTGAAGTTTTCCCAAATGTAAAATAGTTGATAGCACTACCAAAATTTACGCTGTGACTTTTTGTCTATAAAGATTTTCCTCGTTGCACCATGAGCTTTAACTCTGGTGAGTTTAACAACATAGGCGTATGAGGGAAGAATCATGGAGACAGTCATATGTTTGCTGAAAGGACTGACTTTAAAAGAGATATAGTTTGGATAAGATAGAGGAAAACTGATCAAAGAGAAGGAACTGAAAGTAATTGTTGGGAAATGTGTCAGTTAAATGCATCAAGTGTTGAAAAAAGAAATAGAAAATATAAAAAGGAAGGCAGACAAGTGAAAAGAGGTATGTATGATGGTAGTGAGAATGGATAAGGGGTGCTAGAAAGCATCCTAAGACAATTATGGGTCAAATGCCTGTTTAATATTTAGTTTGAGTGGCCTTATGCCCAGCTTCCTTGGAACTAAATATGCAATTACAGAAAAGATGGCAGAAGAGCTGAAATTAAAAAAAAAAATCTACATGAGACATGAAGGTTAGATATGAGCTCTTTTATACCATCTATACTGGTATAAAATTTTCTTTGGTTAAACCCCTGATATCCTCGCTGTATGAATGGTGCAGTAGACTGAAGTGTCCTTGACACTGAGATATCTGGAAATTAATGCTAATGTCAAACTCTCCTTCATTTAAGCCATTCACTTAGCAGGTGGTCATAAAGTAACTGCCTCACTGAAGACCTCACAGGGAATCCAAACAGCTGTCTCTGCTTGTGGGGAGTCAACAAATGAAATAAGACAAAAACTTGCATTACTTGATTCCAATATATATATATATATATAAATGTGTAGCAATAGGAAAAGAACAGGCATTAGCAAATGAGAGAAAGTAACTCTGACCGCACTGGGGCCAGTCAAGCTCAGGAATGAAGCGTGTATGTCTGAAGCAGTTTCCTGGCCCATAAAGCAAGTATTTGGATAGACAGTATACGTGAGATCACGAACTCCCAGTGACCAGCCCAGCATCAAGGTAGAGCGAGGCAGGCAACAATATATGGCCTTGGAACTTGTAGGGGGAAAAATTTGTGATTTTGGAAGCTAAAGTATCTTACTTTAGTAACGTTTCCTCTTTTTTTTTAAATTAGATATTTTCTTTATTTACATTTCAAATGTTATCCCCTTTCCTAGTTTTCCCTCTGAAAACCCCCTTTCCCTTCCCCCCTCCCCCTGCTCACTAACCCACCCACTCCCTCTTCCTAGCCCTGGCAGTCTCCTGTACTAGGGCATAGAACCTTCACAGGATCAATGGCCTCTCCTAACCACTGATGACCGACTAGGCCATCCTCTGCTACATATACAGCTAGAGTCATGAGTCCCACCATGTGTTTTCTTTGGTTGGTAGTTTTGTCCCAGGGAGCTCTTGGGTACTGGTTAGTTCATATTGTTGTTCCTCCTATGGGGCTGCAAACCCCTTCAGCTCCTTGGGTACTTTCTCTAGCTCCTTCATTGGGGACCCAGTGCTCTGTCCAATGAATGGCTGTGATCATCTACTTCTGTATTTGTCAGGCACTGGCAGAGTCTCTCAGGAGACAGCTATATCAGGCTCCTGTTAGCAAGCTCTTGTTGGCATCCACAATAGAATCTGGGTTGTTTATGAGATGGATCCCCAGGTATGGCAGTCTCTGGATGGTCATTCCTTCAGTCTCTGCTTTGCACATTGTCTTTGTAACTCCTTCCATGGGTATTTTGTTCCTCCCTTCTAAGAAGGATTGAAGTATCCACACTTTGGTCTTCCTTCTTAAGAGTCATAGAATAAAAAGCCTGGGTAAGAACCTTAGATCTAAGGCCAAAAGCTCTTGGTTTCTGATAATTAACATCAGGGGATTAAGAAGAAAAGCTAACTACTCAGGCTCTTTATTCTATGACTCTTGGGCTCCTGGCAGATCAGGTGAGAGGCTCAGTGTTCCTTAACTCTGTGAGGCAGACAAAAAGGAAAAAGAAGAACATCAGGCACACGGAAAAGACATTCACTCATTCTGGATGAAGCAGAGAAAAGAAGCTCCAGCAACCTTTGCACTTCTCAGTGTTTATATAATCTAAAGAATTACCTCACACAACTATCAGGTAGAACCACTACAACAGGATAACTAATTACATGATTTTGTAAATATTTTTACATCCCAGTAAGATCATAATAAGTTTAAAGCAATAGTCCATGTCAAAGATCAGTAAGAATTAAAGATTTACAGCAGAATTGTTTACATGTCTTTCCATTAAGATTAGTGTCTGACTAAATATTCATCATTTGTTTCTAGCTCCATAAATTCATTATAAGTTTAAAGCAATAGTTTTTATGTCATAATTTGACAGTTTTGTCAAAAGACAAATCTTCTGCCTCACGTGTCTCATTATTTTGAAGTTTTGTATAGACAAACTAGTCAATATTTTACTTTCTGTTCTTGCACCTACAATAAATTGTCCATTCCTCCTTTATGATCTATAGTCACCAGATAATGGTCTCACACCTAACCTAGAAGCAATGTTTTCTTTGATCATAATTTATTCCAAGGTTGCTTCCTTTTCCTAGCGCAATTAGACCTTGTCACATGAAGGTTTGCAGAGCTCTATTTGCAACTTTCATTTTATAGGGGTCTTGAGATTACTTTTTTCAATTTAGGAATTTTATAGAATCATTACCAGGAATTATGAAACCATCAATTCATCTACACAGTACATCTTCATATTGGTTCTGCAGAAAAACACAGGGTGGGCTGGGTGGGCCCAGGAATCATTAGACTATGTAATAGTGACAGTAAAGGCATATCATAAGCAAAAAGACATCCTGGGATGAAGTCTCTAACGACCCTGCATCTCAGAGCTCCTCTATTACAGGCCATGCAAAATGTGAGCCATCTCCACAAAACTCCCTTGCATGTGTCAGCCTTTCCTAGATGGATTCTGACAATGAACATTAATCCTGAACTCTATTGGTGTGAATTCAAAATAATGGAAGGATTATAGGGAGATCAGTGCCTTCCTTGTGTTTTGGCTGAACCTTCAGGAGAACAGTGAATGGATGTGGTGCTCCCAACTGAACCCCCTGGAGAAGCAGGAAAGCACTCAGCCTTTCATTCCAGTCCTGTGGTTATCAGTGCAGCAATTTTTATTTTCTGACTTTTTTCCCCTAAAAATTAGATGTTTTCTCAGTTCTTTCTTGTTATAAGGAAACAGCCACTACAAAATATGTTAGTCAAGCATTTCTATTTATATGACAAGCAATGGAATGAAAAGGTTTGCTTAGAAAGAAGCGAGTTTAAAAAAAAAAAAAAGAAAGAAGCAAGTTGTTTTTTATTTGTTCGCTAGCATGTATTAGTTATATACAATGGATCCATTACAGCATTTCCTACATAGACACAATAAATTTTATTCAAATCATTCCTGTTAGTCTCTTATCCTCCCTCACAATTAATTCCCTCTTCCTAATTAGCCAATTTATAAATGCACTTTTTTTTTCCTCTTCTGTTTTCCTTTGTGTCTGTTTGTCTCTGTCTCTCTCTGTTTCTCTCTCTCTCTCTCTCTCTCTCTCTCTCTCTCTCTCTCTCTCATGTGTATGTGTGTGTGTATATGTGTGTGTGTGTGTTTGTACATTTGTGTGTAATATGTCTGACATAATGCATTTATAATCAGGATTTTTCAGTTTGGTTTGGTTTGGTTTTTGTTTGTTTGGGTTTTTTTTGTTTGTTTGTTTTTTGTTGGTGTCTCCCACCCCCACTAACCACTCCCCCTCCACAGAAATACCAGAGTGCTACCCAGTTCCCTCAGACTGCCCACCATCGCTCAGACCGCCCACCATTGCTAGAACTGCCCACTATCACTTGGACCACTCAAGGGAATGCTGGGAACCCTTCCTAACCCTTCCTTGTACTTAAGCAAGTCTGATCAATAAAAATTCAAGCCTTGATCAGAATTCTTGCCAAGGCCTCCATATTTCTTTTCGCAGCCCTTTTCCCTTTCAGGAGTTCTCGCTCTCCAGTGCGGATCCAGACCGGAGTGTTTCTGCAGGCAGAAACACTCAGTTTTTATTTATTGGAGTAGGGTTGAGAGATTGTTTATAGAAATGTAGACACTTTACCAGTGACCATACTTCTGAAGAGACTGTCTCTCTTTATAATAGAGCTGGTGCCCAACTAAAAGCTTCATTCCTACAGGTTAATGTTCACAGTGCGGGAAGGTACAATACATGTACAGGATGAGAAAAGTAAGCATCAATTTTGTTTAGTTATGAACTCTAGGAGATAAAATAGTGATCTGCCTTTAACTATGAACTCTAGGAGATAAAATGATCCGCCTGCAAAATATACTGGTACAATAATGGCACAAATGCTATGAGAGTAACCATCCACATTTAAAGACTGGTTCTAAGGCTCTCTCCATGAAATTTAATTCATATCTGACACTGTTAATGAGTCCAAGAACATGAGACTAGCTAGTCCATGGGCCCTAGGGCAAAATTTACTATTCTGCTAAATGAACATAGAAATAAAATGACTTCTAAGGGCATATTGTTATATCTATTGCTCAACCCCCATCAGAGAAGCTTCTTGCAGTAGATAGTAATTAACATAGAGACTGGACAGTGTGAAGAATGTTAGCGATATTAGAACATGAAACCCTACATGGGTTGTTTGTTTATCATACCCCTCCACTAAATGATCAGGAATCTATTCAGAAGAGAGGGTGGAAAGGTTCAAGAGCCATAGGTATTGGTGGATTTAAAGCAAACAGTATTTTAGAGACACAACAGGGTTGATGCAACTATGAACTCAGAGAGACTGTGACTATGTACAACAAACAAACAAAATTCCAGCACTGGGAAAGGGGGAAGTGAACACAAAGTTCCACCCCCCAAGCCAGAAACTATTTGTGATTGATAATCTGCTGGGAGAGGGAAATACAATTTTCTACATTGAAATGAAACTGGTTAAATCAACACATTCCAGGGCAGGCTAATACACATCAGATCCCTTGTGTTTGTTGTTGTTGCTGCTGTTGTTGTGCAGTTTTGTTGCATTTTGTATGTACTGTTTTATTTTGTTTTGCTTCAGTTTAATGTTTGTGTCGTAGTGTTGATTATATTTTTCTTAAAAAAAGAATGTACACTTAGTTGAGTGAGTAGGGTTCTGAGAGTATCTGGGAGAAGTTAGAAGAAGGGAAAGCATATGATCAAAATAAATCATATAAGAATTTTGTATATAAAAATTAACATTTTTATTTTATTTTTGTCTAAAAGTTTTTAATTATTTAAAAATAAAATATTTCTACTCCATCAACCATATTTATGTATAAATCCTCAGGGAACGGTGGAGACCATGAGCTCTTCCCCCTTCTCCATGATAGGGTATTGACAGACACTGTTGTGCAAGTGATGAAAACTGCTATTAGTTCAAGAGAAAGGGTAGAAATGCACAGTGAAGCAGAGTGAATAGCATCATAGCTTCAAGAAAGTCTAAAGAAGAAACCCTGTACTGTCTCTCTTTTGTTTCCCCTCTTCTCTCTTGGTCCCCAAACCCAGGGATAGTGCTAAAAATCTTCACCCTTCACTACTCCTTTCTACGAAAAAACCAAAAACCTGCAAGCACCTGCAGCTAGCCTCTACTAATCTCCTAGGCATTTCTCAGCCCAAGCAAATTGACACTGGAGATTGATGTTCATAGAAATAAACTCTCGGTGGTTTTCAGCCTTGACCCCATAGCTTTACCGTCACAGAATAGATTTCTTATGGTTTTAGTGTCTTCTGAAGTAAGAACCCCTTGTTTTGGTTTATTCTAGCTGTTCTTTGTGTTGTCTCTGCAGTCACCAAATTATTCCTCAGGTAAATCAGGTCTACAGGACTGCTGCCTCTGTACTTGAAAGAACTCATGGAGCCATTTTACTTGACCTCCTTTTTTAAATTGAAAAAGCTGCTTTCAGCACTTCTTAGCACATCACCTGCCTTTCATACACAGGGTGGGCAGCAGCACCATTGTATAGGATTGCCCACTGGGCAGGACACCAATCCCTAAATAGTTCTTTTTCCTTTTTATGAAAGAACAAAGAAAGAGAGAGGGAGAGAGAGAGAGAGAGAGAGAGAGAGAGAGAGAGAGAGAGAGAGAGAGAGGAAAACTTGAGTCTATAGTATTTCATAGTAGTCTTGGATTTTTGTGTGTATATATATATACATATATATATATATATATATATGTATATATATATATATACATATATATATGTATATAGGTTTTTCAAGACAGTGTTTCTCTGTGTTGACTTGGCTGTCCTGGAACTCACTTTGTAGACCAGACTGGCCTCGAATTCAGAAATCTGCCTGCCTCTGCCTCCCAAGTGCTGGGATGAAAGGCATGTGGCACCACTCCTGGCTTATTGTTTATATTTTTGTAAGGTATACTTTACCTTTTATAAGAAAAAGTAGAAGAGGAAATAATGAAGTGGAAGTGGGAGAAGAAGGAGGGGGTCGGAGAAGGAGAGTACATTTAATGAAAAAACCTGTTTTTACATCTGATCTAGTATTGTTACCTCCTCAGGAGTGATGGAGACACATCCTCCCCCAGTCCAGATTTGTCTTATATACAGATGCTGACTTACCGCATACAAAGGAAAAGGAAAACAAAATGAAGAGGGAAATGGGTTCTATACTTCAAACCGAGCACAAAATAAATGCATGCAATTTTCTGTTGCAACTGTAAACACCTACTTCACTATATTTTATGTTGACAGAAGATGTTTAGAGCTTATCTCCTGGTCTTCATGAATTATTAACAACTAACCTTAATGAAGTAAATGTTTTATGTTTAAAACCAAAGTGAAAGCAACAAAGGTACAGACAGTAATTTTCCTGTAGGAAATTTCCCTTTAGCTAAGATATGATCCTCTTTCCTTCTGTTGTCTGTTATTATAAAGGTCTGGCATTTATAATTCTAGATCTTAGTATGGAGGCAGAAGGTCAAGACAAGACTTATCTACGTGGGGAGGCCAGCTGTACTCGATGAGAGCCTGAGATACTTGGAATTCAGCCTGGGAAAAAAGTCTAGTAGGCACTTCTTCCCTTCCTTCCCTTTCAGAGATTTTTCAGGCATGTCAGACCGATTTTGTTGTGGTAGGAACGAAGCTAAGGACTTGGATGCTAAGCAAGTGCTCTGGCCTTCACCCCCAGACTCTTAATTATTTATTATAAAGTTTTTCTTAATGATCTATACATTTTTCAGAATCATAATTGACATAACAATTTGTATTTTATTCCATTTTAAGCACTGGACAGTACTGAAATTGTACAATTTTAATATATTTCTAATAATACATTTCTGGATTCATTTAATATAGCTTGTAGGAGAAACCATTGCTTTCTGGCATTCTGGCCCTTAAAATCTTTCTGCCCTCTCTTCTGTGATGATCCCTGAGCCATCACAAACCTGGGATGAAGATTTATCTTTTAGGACTGGGATTCCCATTATCTGTTTATTGCTGCTTTGTGGATTTCTGTGATAGTCTCCGTTTTTGATGAGAGGTAGTAGCTGTGGGTATAAGGGCAAATTTTACAACATAGTAAGGAATTATGCTGGTCTAACAAAGTAGCAGTAGTAAATTATTTTCTAAGGCTCCACTAGTCCAGGGAAGCTGGCTAGGTTTCCACTATCAGGTATGATTTTCTGCAGGTTGAATGGGCCTTAACTCCAACTATAGTTTGCCGCTCATATGTGATCACCACTCACTATACCTTTATGTGTACTGTGCCATGCGGGTAATCACTGTGGTTCATGGGCATTGTAGCTGAGGAGGACTATTTAATTTATTTCTTCCATTGGCAGCTTGCTTATTATTTCTGGAGTGATGTAAGCTACACTGCAGGAAGGAGGCATTCCTGTTAGATTCAGCTGAAGTCAACAGAGTCCTGGGTGTTATATAAACTTTGTCATTAGCAATAGGGCCATTCTCAACACCTAAAATGCAACCAGACCTGTATCAATAATCTATACTGTTTGGGGTCACTTGGACTATTCTGACCAATCCTCCAAAAGGAGGTTTCTCCTACCTGTTAATAGAATTTCATTCCAGATCCACAGACCCTGGACACAATTTGTGCTCAAGCCACCTTTTGGAGTAAATAACTTCTTCCTTTGCCTTCGTTTTCCCCAGCCAGATTCTGTTTACTAGATCAGTTCTGCACCTCTTGCTATGACTTCTTCATTTGTGAACACCTCTTCCTGTCCTAGCTCTAGACCTGTGTTTTGGGAGCCATCTTTCCCTGGTCCAATTAAGCAGCTTACCCTCAGCTTTAGCTCCCTTGCTCAGGTCATGCATTTCCTGCAGTGGCCTGATCTGAGGAAGGCAGGACTATCCTATCAGACTCACACTCAAAGAAAGAGGTCCACATGCAAATTGAAAAATAAACTGCAAAGCCAGAAGCAACATGAATGGCCAAGACAGTATCTCTTCCTTTAAATTCACTAGTTCTCTAGACATGATCTCTAATGAGAACTCTCTTGGTGAATCTCAGGGCACAAAATTTAAATGATAACTCTTTATACATGCTATTTTTAATGAAGAGAAGAAAAAGCAGATAAAACTCCATATATAATAAGCTAAGATAATTCTTTTTTTCAATTTTTTTATTAGATATTTTCTTCATTTACATTTCAAATGCTATCCCGAAAGTCCACTATACCCTCCCCTGCCCTGCTCCCCTTTCCACCCACTCCCACTTCTTGGCCCTGGCATTCCCCTGTGCTGGGCATATAAAGTTTGCAAAATAATTCTTAATATCACAAAATGTGAGCAAATACCATTTTCTCTTATTTCATAAGGAAAATGGCTTTCTAGTGAGTTTTATAAAAATGTATTGTTAAATTCACAAAAGAGCTTCACTTTGACTACTAATATGACAAAGGGATGATCTAGAAACTTGTCTGGGAAGGGAAGACAAGCTTCACAAAGTTCCTGCTAGTCATCTCATGAACATGAACATGAATCATCTCATGACTTTCATAATTTATAACTGCAGTTGGCTCGGAAACATGGAAGATTCCCCATGTCTGTTCACTGCTAGTGCCGAGTTTATTGTCTTAGTTCAGTCACATTTTCATCAGTGTGTGTATGAGAGTGTGTGTGTGTGTGTATTTGTGTATATGTGTGTGTGAGTGTGTGTGTGTGTGTGTGTGTGTATTTTTGTATATGTGTGTGTGTATGTGTGTGTGTGTGTTTCTGTGTGTGAGCGCAGACATGCAACAGGCTATTTCAGAGAAGCTCTTCTGTGGAGAACTGGCCATTGACTCCAGTTAGCTGTCATCGATCTGTCCTGAGGTCCATCCTTTCTAAACTCACAGCTGAGCATGGTACCTAATCCAGTGACTTTCACAGATAACACATGTCTCCTCTCCCAACATCCATTGTCTTGACTGCTTTAGTCCCCAAAAAATAGCTTCCTGTGGACTAATGGAGATATGTTCTTCTCCGTGATTTGGACCTGTTCTTGGTAGCTGTGGTTTTGTTTTAAACAGCAACACAGGAGTTTATTAGTCAGAATTCTTAATCCAGGACTTTTCACAGTGTCAATAGAGAAAAACATTTCAACATTCTGATAAATATGAGATAGGTAAGTAGTTCTTATTTTTATTTCTTTGATCACTGGTTTATCTATAGTTTTGATAGACATTAGATAAAACTCCATAACTATAACTACTTTTATCTACTTCAAATACAAAACTCTTACTTCACTCTATCATTTGTAAGCCCATCTTGACATCTCTGAATCTCTATAAATCGTATTTTTCAATAGGATAGTCATTTGAAACCTCTGTTTTTTTTCTGTAGATGGTTTTAGTTCACTATATTCAACCTGAATTACAGAGATTTCGTATGTAAAATTCACAAAATAATTATTTCATAACATTTCCATTATGCATGGCTCTAAGTAGCATGATGAAATCTCAGGTAGTCTATTCTATCTCATCTGGAATGTAAGTCATCCTTTGGGAAGTGTGCTGTGTAGTATGCCCTACCCATGTAGTATTGCTAGTCTCTGGATTAGAAGAACTAGTTTAATAGTCCTGCAGTTGTTGGGTTCATATAGTGCTTGTTTTACATAATATGGCCTCAGTACTAAAACTTTCATTACAGCATAATATTATATTTTTTATATTTTAGTTACTGTTTTTAATTCCTTGCTGTGACTAATTTATAAAAATTATGATATATACATTACATGCATAATTTGGTGTATCAGTGGGTGCAGACATCTGCTAGAGAACCCTTGTGCCTTAATTAGGGTTTTACTACTGTGTCCATGACCAAGGACAACATTTAATTGGGGCTGGCTTACAGGTTCAGAGGTTCAGTCCTTTATCATCAAGGTGGGATGCTAAATGATGGCAGCATCCAGGCAGGTATGGAGCTGGAGGAGCTGAGATTTCTAAACCTTCATCTGAAGGCTGCTAGAAGAATATTTACATCCAGGCATCTAGGGTCTTAAAGGACACAACCACAATGACACACCTTTTCCAACAAGACCACACCTCCTATTAGTGCCAATCCCTGGGGCAAGCATATTGAAACCATCACACCTTGGAATGTACTCCTCATAGATAAAGAGGAGCTAGTATATTCTTACCCACACATTACACATAATCAAATTCACACAATGAGAGCAGAATGTTTTCCTATTAAAATGTGGATAACACAGAATTTTATTTCTTTTACTTTGTACTTATTTGCTCATTCATTTTCTGAGTTAGTTAAGTCACAAAAGAAAATAAAAGTGGCAAACTATGACTTCCTAGTGAGTCAATTTTGATGTATGTTAAACCTGCCTAAGGTGTAGAGAGAGGTAAACACATGCTAGTCACTTTCCTGGATACTGGGAACACAATGTAAACAAATAGGCACTATTTCCTCTCTTGCCCTAGTATTTTGAGTTTTCATAAAAAATGGTACATTTCTTCTTCCTTTAGTAGATGGTTTGAAAGGTGAAAATGAACTTGCAGTATAAAAAGCACTATTCAAATGTTGGGCATGATCCTTTTACTAGACATCAATAGACCCACTATGATTCCTGGACAAAGTTCTTCTAACCCGAAGGGAAATTCTCTCTCTCATTTCAGGTTTCCACAGCCACCAGGTGTCAAGTAATGCATTTTTTTTACCTGAACAGCATTTTAAAAACGAAATATTCAAATTCTCAGGAAAAGTTTACTACTCTCTTATGTGGCTTCTGAGTTGTGAAATATCTATGTTATTCTGAGGCTCTCTTTTGTACCTCTTAAGAGGTTGACAGAGAGAAGCTGATTATGTGAGTCTTGGACTATGGCTATGAAGTACTCTCCCCTTAACATCAGAGACACACTTTAAGAACTATCTACTATGGTGCAGAATAATAAAGAAATCATTACTGTAGTTGGCAAATAGACAAAAAAATGTACAAAGTTTGCAAAATAACAAACTCACAACAGCACAGCAGCTCTGGGGAGAGAGCATAGCAGTGAAAACCACATTTACAGCACAACTGGACAAATAAATGTTCAGTGAATAATGAAAGACCAGAGAGCAACTGTCCTACAGCAGGGCAGGCCAGAACACTGACACTGTGTTCCTGAAAAGAGAAAATACTGGATTGTAAGGCCCAGAAACCACTTACCCATTCTGCTAAAAGCCTATTAGGAAGGATCTTATGCAGTCTAGGATTTAGCATTAATTAAATGTATTTGGGGGTAATACATTCTATTTTCTGACACACAACTCTGTCTGCTTTACTTGCTGACAGCAAGAACATCAACTAAGTCTCTGCCACCAAACACTTGACGGCCAAGTCCCTGTAACATACACCCAACAGCCTTAAGTTACACCTTATCTCTTAGACACCATTTTCCATCCCATAACTCCACCTGATTTTTGCTGGAGGTCACCCAAGTACCAGGGTACCCAGGCATGCTGGTACTAGAGACCCCAGAGGCAAATTTAGCACTCAAACCCCAAGAGGCCACACAGGTCAAAAAAAAAAAAAAAAACCCTGAGGGGTCTACCAGATCTGAAGACACACTAGTCATCTGAAATCCCGTCCACTTAGACCAGAAGAGAGAGTAAACAGAAACCAAGTGGGGAAAATCACTCATTCAGCAAGACAAAATCAGAAATTAGAATCTAAACCTGTAGTAATCTAAACCTATAGTGGCTAAAAGCCACTATAAGAACACAGTCAACAAGAGAGAGGACAATAAGACCCCACCAGATCCCAGCTCTCCTAGTAGAGCAAGCCCTCGATAGTCTAACACAGCTGAAGCACAAGAAAATGCCTTTGAATCCAATCTTACGAAGACGATAGAGACATGTAGAAGGAATGAATATATTACAGTAAAAAAATTACAGGAAATTACAATCAAACAGTTGAAGGAAAACAATTCAACACCAGAAAATGATATTATAAAACATAAAGAAAATACAAACTATTTTTGCACCAATATTCATAAGGGAAATTGGTCTGAAGGTTTCTTTCTTTGATGGAACTTTGTGTGGTTTAGGTACTAAAGTAATTGTGGCTTCATAGAATTAATTGGGTAGCATACCTTCTGTTTCTATTTTGTGGAATGGTTTGAGGAGAGTTGGAATTAGGTCTTCTTTGAAGGTCTGATAGAACTCTACACTAAACCCATCTGGTCCTGGACTTTTTTTGGTTGGAAGACTATTAATGATTGCTTCTATTTCCTTAGGGGAAATGGGACTGTTTAGATCGTTAATCTGATTCTGATTTAACTTAGGTACCTGGTATCTGTCTAGGAAGTTGTCCATTTCAACGAGGTTTTCCAGTTTTGTTGAGTATAGCCTTTTGTAGTAGGATCTGATGATGTTTTGGATTTCCTCAAGTTCTCTCTCTCTCTCTCTCTCTCTCTCTCTCTCTCTCTCTCTCTCTCAAGATTTATGTATTATTATAAAGTACACTGTAGCTGTCTTCAGACACACCAGAAGATGGTGTCAGATCTCATTACAGATGGTTGTAAGCCACCATGTTGTTGCTGGGATTTGAACTCATGACCTTCGGAAGAGAAGTCAGTGCTCTTAACCACTGAGCCACCTCTCCAGCCCTCAGGTTCTCTTGTTATGTCTCCTCTTTCATTTCTGATTTTGTTAATTAGGATACTGTCCCTGTGCCCTCTAATTAGTCTGGCTAAGGNTTTNTCTATCTTGCTGATTTTCTCAAAGAACAAGCTCCTGGTTTGGTTGATTCTTGGAATAGTTCTTTTTGTTTCCACTTGGTTGATTTCAGGCCAGAGTTTAATTATTTCCTGCCATCTACACCTCTTGGGTGTATTTGTTTCCTTTTGTTCTAGAGCATTTAGATGTGCTGTCAAGCTGCTAGTGTATGTTCTCTTAATAAAATCCTCACAAACAGAATCCAAGAACACATCAAAATGATCATCCATCATGACCAAGTAGGCTTCATTCCANGGATGCAGGGATGGTTTAATATATGAAAATCCATCAACGTAATCCACTATATAAACAAACTCAAAGACATATCTCACATGATCACCTCATTAGATGCTGAGAAAGCATTTGACAAAATCTAACACCCCTTCATGATAAAAAGCATGGAAAGATCAGGAATTCAAGGCCCATACCTAAACCTAATAAAAGCAATATACAGCAAACCAGTAGCCAATATCAAAATAAATGGAAATAAGCTGGAAGAAATCCCACTAAAGTCAGGGATTAGACAAGGCTGCCCACGTTCTCCCTAACTATTCTATATAGTACGTGAAGTCCTAGTCAGAGCAATTAGAAAAAAAAAAAAGGAGATCAAGGGGATAAAATTAGAAAGGAAGTCAAAATATCACTATTTGCAGATAGATCATATGATAGTATAAATAAGTGACCCTAAAAATTGTACCAGAGAACTCTTGAACTGATAAAAAGTTTCAGTGCTGTAGCTGGATATAAAATTAACTCAAACAAATCAGTGGCCATTCTCTACACAAAGGATGAATAGGATGAGAAAGAAATTAGAAAAACAACACCCTTCACAATAGTCACAAAAATATAAAATACCTTGGTGTAACGCTAAGGAAGTGAAAGATCTGTATGACAAGAACTTCAAGTCTCTGAAGAAAGAAATTGGAAAGATCTCCCATGCTCATGGATTGGCAGGATTAATATAGTGAAAATGACTATCCTGCCAAAAGCAGTCTACAGATACAATGCAATCCCCATCAAAATTCCAACTCAATTCTTCACTGACTTACTAAGGGCAATTTGCAAATTCATCTGGAATAACAAAAAACCTAGCATAGCAAAAACTATTCTCAACAATGAAAGAACTTATGGTGGAATCAGCATGCCTGACCTCAAGCTGTACTGCAGAGCAATTCTGATAAAAACTGCATGGTACTGGTACAGCGACAGACAGGTAAATCAATGGAATAGAATTGAAGACCCAGAAATGAACATACACACCTATGGTTACTTGGTCTTTGACAAGGAAGCTAAAACCATCCAGTGGAAAAAAAGACAGCATTTTCAACAAATGGTGCTGGCACAACTGGAGGTTAACATATAGAAGAATGCGAATTGATCCATTCTTATCTCCTTGTACAAAGCTCAAGTCTAATTGTAACAAAGACCTCCACATAAAACCAGAGACACTGAAACTTATAGAGAAGAAAGTGGGGAAAAGCCTCGAAGATAAGGGCACATATCCTGAACAGAAAAATTACTAAACAGAACAGCAATGGCTTGTGCTATAAGATCAAGAATTGACAAATGTGTCCTCATAGAATTGCAAAGCTTCTGTAGGGCAAAAGATACTGTCGATAAGACAAAAAAGGCCACTAACAGATTGAGAAATAATGCAAATCAAAACAACCTTGAGATTCCACCTCACACCAGTCAGAATGGCTAAGATCAAAATTCAGGTGACAGCAGATGCTAGAGAGGATGTGGAGAAAGAGGAACACTCTTCCATTGCTGGTGGGATTGCAAGCTTGTACAACCAGTCTGGAAATCAGTCTGGTGGTTTCTCAGAAAATTGGACATAGTACTACCAGAATATCCAGCAATTCTTCTCCTGGGTATATACCCAGAACATGTTCCACTATGTTCATAGCAGCCTTATTTATAATAGCCAGAAGCTGGAAAGAACCCAGATGTCCTTCAACAGAGGAATGGATACAGAAAATGTGGTACATTTACACAATAAAGCACTACTCAGCTATTAAAAACAATGAATTTATGAAATTCTTAGGCAAATGGATATATCTAGAGGATATTATACTGAGTGGAATAACCCAATCACAAAAGAAGTCACTTGATATACACTCACTGATAAGTGGATATTACCCCCCAAAATTAGAATACCCAAGATACAATTTGCAAAACACAAGAAAATCAAGAAGAAGGAAGACCAACGTGTGGATACTTCATTCCTCCTTAGAATAGGGAACAAAATACCCATGGAAGGTGTTATGGAAACAAAGCTTGGAGCTAAGTCAAAAGGATGGACCATCTAGAGACTACCCCACCCGGGGATCCATCCCATAATCAGCCACCAAATGCAGACACTACTCCATATGCCAGCAAGCTTTTGCTGAAAGGACCCTGATATAGCAGCCTCTTGTGAGGCTATGCCAGTGCCTGGCAAACACAGAAGTGGATGCTCACAGTCAGCTATCAGATGGAACACAGGGCCACCAATGGAGGAGCTAGAGAAAGTACCCAAGGAGCTGAGGTGGGGGTGCAACCCTGTAGGTGCAACAACAATATGAACTAACCAGTACCCCCAGAGCTCGTGTCCCTAGATGCATATGTAGCAGAAGATGGCCTAGTCAGCTATCATTGGGAAGAGAGGCCCCTTGGTCTTGCAAACTTTATATGCCCCAGTACAGGGGAACACCAGGACCAAGAAGTGGGAGTGGGTTGGTAGGAGAGCAGGGCAGGGAGAGGTTATAGGGGACTTTTTGGGTAGCATTTGAAACATAAATGAAGAAAATATCTAATAAAAAAACTGAAAAAAAAGAAAAAGGTAAATACAAACTAAGGGAATTCTGGACTCAGGTTAGGTAAAGACCAGAAACCTTAGGCAGGAGAACAGGAAGTACAGACAAAAGCATCATCAACAAAATACACGAAATGGGAGAGTCTCAGGGCACAGAAGATTCTATAGAAGAAATTGATGTATTAGTCAAAGATTATGTTGTATCTAATTCAGAAACAAAACACCTGGGAAATCTGGGACACTATGAAAAGATTAAATGTAAGAATAATAGGAATAGAAGAAGATTCTCTGCTCCATGGTGTAGAAAATATTTTCAATAAAATTATAGAAGAAAAAATTTCCAACTGTCTTAGTCAGGGTTTCTATTCCTGCACAATCATCATGACCAAGAAGCAAGTTGGGGAGGAAAGGGTTTTTATTCAGCTTACACTTCCACACTGCTGTTCATCGCCAAGGAAATCAGGACTGGAACTCAAGCAGGTCAGGAAGCAGGAGCTGATGCAGAAGGCATGGAGGGATGTTCTTTACTGGCTTGCTTCCCCTGGCTTGCTCAGCCTGGTCTCTTATAGAATCAAGATTACCAGCCCAGAGATGGCACCACCCACAAGGGGACCTCCCCCTTGATCACTAATTGAGAAAATGCCTTAGAGCTGGTTCTCATGGAGGCATTTCCCCAACTGAAGCTCCTTTCTCTGTGATAACTCCAGCCTGTGTCAAGTTGACACCAAACTAGCCAGTATACCAACCTAAAGAACGAGAGGCCTGTAAACATATAAGATGATTACATAACACCAAATATATTGAACCAGAAGAGAAAATCCTCCTGCCACATAATCAAAACATTAAAAGTAGAGAACAAAAAAAAAATTTGAAAAATAAAAGAGAAAAAAGCCAAGTAATATACGAAGGCAGACCTCTTAGAATTACACCTGACTTCTTAATAGGGACTCTAAAAACCAAAGGGCTCTGAGTTGGAGTTTTTAAGAGACCCAGATGCCAGTCCAGTGTAGACGGAGAAAACGAGATATTCCCTGAGAAAATGGAATTTAAACAATATCGATTCACAAATCCAGCCCTACAGAAGATACTAAAAAGACAACCCCAACACAAAGAGGTTAACTACCCCCAAGTAAACACAGGAAATAAATAATTATACACCAGCAAAACCAAAAGAAGGGAAGTACACATACGGGGAGAGAAAGAGAGAGAGAGAGAGAGAGAGAGAGAGAGAGAGAGAGAGAGAGAGAGAGAACACCCAACAACTGCATCAAAATAACAGTAATTAATAATCATTGGTCTTTAATATCTCTCAGCATCAATGGTCTCAATTCCTAAGTAAAAAGACACAGACAATCCTAGTGGATGCACAATCAAGATCCCTCATTCTACTGCATACAACAATCATACCTCAAAATCAAAGACAGACATTACCTGAGAGTAAAGGGTGGGGAATTTTTTTCTAAACAAATGAACCAAAGAAGTAATCTGGAGTAGCTATGTTCATATTTAGTAAAATAGACTTTCAACCAAAATTATTCAAAGAGATTGAGAACACTTCGTACTCCTCAAAGGAAAAATTCCACCAAGATGACACCTTAATTCTGAACATCTATGTTCCAAATGCAAGGGGACCACATGTGAAAAAGAAACATTGCTAAAGTTAAGTCACATTTCAAAAGCCACACATTAATAGTGGGAGGCTTCAAAACCCTATACTCATCAATTAAGTTATCATCCAGACAGAAACTAAGCAGAGAAATAATGAAGCTAACATAGGTTATTACACAAATAGATCTAATGAATATCTACAGAATATTTTACCCAAATACAAAATAATACACACTTCTCAGGAGCTCATGATGATAAAATCCATCACAAAGCAAACCTCAATAGATATAAGAAAATTGAAATGCCATCCTTGGGTTTATCAGATCAACATGGACTAAATCTGGGTTTCGAAAACAACAGAAAATCAGAAATCCAAAAACTCATGTAAACTGAAAAAATCTCTACTCAGTGGCCACTGAGTCAGGGAAGAAATAGGAAAAGAAATTAAAGACTTTCTAAAATTCAATGAAAATGAATGCACAATATACACAAACTTTATGGGACACAATGAAAACAATACTAAGGGAAAATTTTATAGCATTAAGTGGTTTCATAAAGAAAGTGGAGAGATCTTATACTAACACCCCAAAGCACACCTGAAATTGCTAGAACAAAAAGAAGCAAATGCACCCCAAAAGAGTAGATGTTTGGAAATGTTCAAACTTGGGGCTGAAATCAGTAATTTAGAAATAAGGAGAAAAATACGAAGAGTCAATGAAAAAATGTTGGTTCTTTGAGAAAATCAACAAGATACACAAACCCTTAACCAAACTAATTAAAAGACAAAGAGTGGATATCTAAATTAACAAAATCAGAAATGAAAAGGGTGATACAAGAACAGAGATGGAGGAAACCCAGAGAATCATTGGGTCTTACTTCAAAAACCAGCCTTAGTCCATGGTGATCTGATAGGGTACATGGGATTATTTCAGTCTTCTTTAATTGGTTGACGCTTGTTTTGTGGCCAATTATATGGTCATATATATGGAGAAGGTACCATGAGGTGCTGAGAAGAAGGTATATTCTTTTGTTTTAGGAGGAAATGTTCTATAGATATCTGTTAAATCCATTTGGTTCATAGCTTCTGTTAGCATCACGGTGTCTCTGTTTAGTTTCTGTTTCCACGATCTGTGCATTGGTGAGAGTGGGATGTTGAAAGCTCAGATCACACATTGAACCTCACCCACAAATATTGTGTGAGGTTCAGTGTGTGCTTTGAGCTTTAACAACATTTCTTTTATTTTGTTTGTTTTTTGTTTTGTTTTGTTTTTACAAATTTGGGTTCCATTTGCATTTGGGACATACATGTTCCAAATTGAGAGTTCATCTTTATAGATTTTTCCTTTGGTTAGTATGAAGTGTCCTTCCTCATCTTTCTGGCAAGAATGTGGGAAAAGATGAATACTTCTCCATTGCTCATGGGATTCCAAACAGGTATAACCACTTTGGAAGTCAATATGCTGGTTCCTCAAATAATTGGACATATTACTACCAGAGGACCATCTATACCACTCCTGGGCATACCTAGCAGATGCTCCAATATATAACAAGGACACATGATTCTCTATGTTCACAGCAGCCTTATTTATAATAGCCAGAAGCTGGGCAGAACCTAGATGTCCTTCAACAGAGGATGGATACAGAAAATGTGGTACATTTACACAATGGAGTACTACACAGTTATTGAAAACAATGACTTCATGAAATTCATAGGCAAATTGATAGAACTAGAAAATATCCTGAGTGAGGTAACCCAGGCACAAAAGAACACATATGGTGTGTTCTCACTGATCAGTAGATATTAGACAAAAATCTTGGAATATCCACAATACAACTCACAGACTATATAACACTTAAGAAGAAGGAAGACCAAAGTCTGGATGCTTCAATACTACTTAGAAGGGGCAACAAACTAGTCATGGGAAATAGAGGGAGGGAAGGACTTTGGAGGGAGAGAATAGGAGGGGGGAAATGGGGGCAGGATCTGGTATGGGAGGAGATGGAGAACAAATACAGAGTTAGGAAATTGAGGAGATGTATGGCAATGGGGATGGGGAACTGGGGGTAGCCACCAGAAAGTCCCAGATGCCAGGAAAGCAGGAGACCCCCATGACCCAAGAGGGAGATAATGTCAATTAGCTGAAATACCCAACAAAGGGGAGAGAGAACCTGTAGAGACCATACTCAGAGGTTAGGCACTGCCCCTGGTTGAGGGATAGGGCAACCTACCCATCTCCCAAATTTTAACCCAGAATTTCTCCTATCTAAAGGAAACATGAGGAAAAAGTGCAGAGGCAGAGCAGAGATTGAAGGAAAGGCCATCCAGAGACTGTCCCACCTGGAAATCCAGCCCATATGTAGCCACCAAACCCAGTCACTATTGCTACTGCCAAGAAGTAATTGCTGACAGGAGCCTGAGATAGCTGTCTCCTGAGAGGATCTGCCAGAACCTGACCAGTACAGATGTGGATGCATGAAGCCATCCATCAAATAGAGCAGGGGGACCCCAATGGAGAAGTTAGGGGAAGGACTGAAGGAGCTGAAGGGGTTTGCAACCCCATAGGAAAAACAACAATATTAGGCAACCAGATACTCCAGAGCTTCCAAGGACCAAACCAACAACCAAAGAGTACACATGGAGGGACCCGTGGCTCCAGCTGCATATGTAGCAGAGGATGGCCTTATCTGGCATCAGTGGGAGGTGAGGCCCTTGGTCCTGTGAAGGTTCAATGCCCCAGTGTAGGGGAATTTTAGGGCTGTGAGGAAGGAGTAGATGGATGAGTGAGAGAGCACTCATAGAAGCAGGGGGAAGGGGACGTGGGATAGGGAGGTTGTAGAGGGGAAACCGGGAAGGAGGATATTTGAAATGTAAATAAATAAAATATCCAATAAAAAGAATTTTTAAAAAATCTTGCCATACAAACATAATGCTGTAAGTTGGTGTCTTAGTCAGGGTTTCTATTCCTGCACAAACATCATGACCAAGAAGCAAGTTGGGGAGGAAAGGGTTTATTCGGCTTACATTTCCATACTGCTTTTGATCACCAAAGGATGCAGGACTGGAACTCAAGCAGGTCAGAAAGCAGGAGCTGATGCAGAGGCCATGGAGAGATGTTCTTTACTGGCTTGCTTCCCCTGGCTTGCTCAGCCTGCTCTCTTATAGAACCAAGACGACCAGCCCAGAGATGGCACCACCCACATGGGGCCCTCCCCGCTTGATCACTAATTGAGAAAATGCCTTACAGCTGGATCTCATGGAGGCATTTCCCCAACTGAAGCTCCTTTCTCTGTGATAACTCCAGCTGTGTCAAGTTGACACAAAGCTATCCAGTACAGTTGGATACTTATAATTTAAGCTAGATTCAGTGGTGTACTCCTGTATTTTCACCACTGCAGAGACAGATGCAGGGCCCTTCCCTGGATCTCAGTAGCCAGCCAGTTTAGCCTGCTGGTTGATTAAAAAGTGGGTGGCTCCTGAGGAATTATACTTAAAGTTGTCCTCTGTCTTCCATCTGTACACACACACACACACACACACACACACACATGTGTACATACAAGCGTACATGTAGACCTATATAGCTGTGTACACAGATACACAGGCAGACACTTATGCACAGACATGCATACTGATACACACAGAGATATACCTACACAAGTGCATCCCCCTGATGCATGTTATATGTATGTATACACACACTTTCTATGTATGTATGTATGGCACAGACTACAAGTACAATACAATCATCTATCCTATACCTAAAGAGAATTTTTAGACAGAATAAAATTTGAATGTTTCCAAGGATAATTTAAGTAAGATAATCATCTTCTAAAAATGTGCAATTTTCCCTGATGTTAACAACATGTTTAAGGTGAAGGAGAAAAAAACATATTGAAGGCTTTTCCTAGAATGAAACAAAAGCATATTTAGAGCAATTTTGGCAATATACAAAATGAACAGTGAAAACTATTTGTGTTGGACATGAGAGATATGTTCTGTGGTTGGAAAAAGAATTAATGTTTCATGAACATGCCATACACCATTATGGGTGCTGTGGCTTTATATCTGTCACTTAACATTGTTTTCCTATTCCCTCTATTATCTGTGAGAGAGGTTTTCTTTGTTTTTGTTATTGTTTGGGAGGTTGTTTATTTGTTTATTTTTGTTTCAGGGGCTCAGTACTAGGTAGACCAGGCTAGCCTGAGCTCCAGATCGTCTTTCCTGTTCCCTGTGTGTTAGGATGACACATGCACACCAGGCCAGGCTCTTTGCTTTTATAAATGGCTTCTGCATACTATTATCTAAGTCCTTCTGAGGATGGTCTGCTTATGTGGAGTCCCCAGAACCTAAGTGGAGTCCCCAGTACCTAAAAGCATGTCTCAAGTTTTTATCATAAAGTGAAACATACTTAGACGTGTATTAAATATTGACTGAAAGCTGTATTTCTTTCAACTTAATCATAATATTATTTATTTCATTAAACTGAGCTATAAATTTTACAAAAATCCAAGTTTGCCTTTCTATGCTGCAGATGTACTAATAATGTTCACCAAAGACCCACATTAAATTTCTAAAATAATGTTATTAAAAATTACCAGTTGAGCTCTTAACCTATAATTTTAATGTGAAACATATCAAAGAAAAGAAGGAAATTGGTTTTGAACTGAAGGTCCCAGAAAAATGCCACACCTGTGTCAAAATTTTACAAGACGAACTGAACAGTCATACTTTTATAATTATGGGGAATAGAAATAGTACAGTACTCGCTAACTAACTTTGAGCTCTTTGCCTCACTCTCCCTGGCCTAACATCCTTCCGACTACCAGGTTGGACTGTATTTTAGCAAACCATTAGCTTTCACCAAGCCTAGACTATGAATATTGCCAACAGCATCTGAAGCCAACCCTTTCTCTAGCTTTGCTGTAAAACACCTACCTGCTTGTGATTCCAACCAAGGCCCTTGGTGATGCCTTCATTCTGTTATGAAACTATAAAATGCCCAGGAAGGCACATCCACATTGAAATATGTGGTCTGAGGCAGCTGAGTGTATGCCCTTGGCCATCACTCATGTTAGGTGGAGAATAAAGTAATCCTTCCATCTTCTGGGTGAGAGGCCCGTTTTGCATGGAAAGAAGACACATTCATTTCTTCTTATCACAGTGGAATTTTATGTAGTTATTAATCTTTAATGTTTTCCAATTCCATGATTTATCTAACTGAAAAGTATCTTAGTAGATGTTTGTCCTAAAGGTTATACATGTTGAAAGCCTTGAATTTACTATAGAAATAGCACTTTGACTACTATGTAATTAATTTTTACTTTTTTTGTTTTAAAAATGTAAAGAGCATATTTACTTATTTTATATTCTATTGGCATTCACAAGTTGCCTTGAAGTGTCTATCAAATAGTTAATATGTTGTCATTTTAATAAATGGATTTTCAAGAATTTCAAATTTTATCATATTAAATCATTAGGGAATTGATTCAAGGTATGTTATTTGATCTGTATTTGACACTATGAATCAGGTAAGCTATTTTTTTTGTTGTTTACCTTGTAGTTTTGATTCTCCTGTATTTTTATTATGGTTTTCTGTTTCAACATTTAAAACAATGAAAAAATAAGGAAAAGACGTTCAATACACCATCGTGCAAGGCAGCAATGGGGAAATGACTCTATCCCTTGAAAAGTGCTATCTAAAAACTCAGAGACTGGATCAAAGCTCTACTAATTGCTTCCTTGCAGGATTTATTTTTTGTGGGAACTAAAAAAGTGGGCCCAGGGGAAGAGAGGGAGGAAAGACCCACATCTCACCAGAGTTCCACCTGTACTCTGGTCAGGCAGACGTGGGAGGGCTGCCACATGCTTTCCACTCAGCCCCGGGTGGGCATCCAAGCCTCTGACCCACTCTTCAGGGGTGAACAAGGGGCAGCCCAACCTGGGAGCCCCGGGGCTACTCCCTAAAGCCCTGGAGTTACAGGAGAGAGGGGAGAGGAAGAGAGGTTCCCACACAGGCGAGAGTGAGCACAGCAGATCTTGACTGGAGCACAGGAAGGCCTTCTAATGGGAGATTAGAAACAGCTCATTAGGAGAAAGCCTATCTCATCCTCCAAGCGCAGCGAGCCTTGATGAGCAGAGATGTTCTATGGTTTTAGAGCTTTATTATAGAAATGCAGGGGAAAGAGAGAAGGTAGAAAGAGAAAGAGAGAAGGCTAGAGAATACGAGGAATAGAGAGGAGAGAGGAGAGAAGAGAGAAGACAAAGAGAGAGGAGAGAGGAGTGAGAGAAGGGAAAGAGAGTGAGAGGCCTTTTAAAGTATGCTGTCTTATCTTACTGTTGCTAGGTAACTGGGGAGGAGTTTAGTCTGAAGGTCAGAAGCTTGGGACATTGACTTCTAGCTATGCTTCTCTTGTGGAGGCTGTGGGGGCTGGTAACTTAGGCAGGAGCCAGAATTCCAGGAACATGAGGAAACACCTACCATTTCATGTAGGTGAATTATGACCATTCCAGGGTTCAGACCTCAGCTCGACTGGAGACTAGCCTGTCTGTGCATAGACCAATGCCCCACAAATTTTTAGACAAGTTATAAATGCGTAGTGCTTAGAAATGTGCGTGGTATAAGGCTAATACTAAAAATATTAGCAGTTGCTACATTCACTATTTGTGGCCAGTCAAATTATTTTCTGTTGACATGTCTCTCTCAGGGGATATATGGAGTAAGTCTCTTCATAATGTAAGTCTATCTACTGGTGGGTCATAGAAACACTTCAGCTAATTGCAGGCTCCACATACCATCTAAAATGTATAAACTCGAATGGAATAGTAAAGAAAAAGTATGTTATATGAAATGTAGCTATCAATTATTTAAAATTTTATTAAAATAATTCTCTCTTAAAAGAATAAATAGACCTAGAGAGATGGCTCTGTTACTAAGAACACTGACTGCTCTTCCAGAGGTCTTGAGTTCAATTCCCAGCAACCACATGATAGATCACAACTATCTGTAATGGGGACCAATACCCTTTTCTGGTATACTCATTCATATATATATATATGAATTATATATATAATAGATAGATAGATAGATAGATCTTTAAAAATAAAAGATTAAAGTTTTAGGTACAGAGTGGGAGTTTGATTTGTATAAAATAACTAGTGTTTCATTTCCTAATGAGGAGGCATTATAGCCCAATCTTTATGTAATGCTGGTCTCAGCAGAGGTCATTAACTCAAACCCAAGGAAAAGAGAAAAGATTCAGAGGTAACAAAACCACAGAAAAATAATAATCTCAGGGAAATTGTGTATATTTGTGTATCTCTTCCTAAAAATCACTATGTAGTCTCCTCCAGTCTTGAGCAGGCTGATTCAGACCTTGCTGCCACTGTGACTGAGACCACCTGGGGTGGAGCCTTCCCACCTAGATGGTCCTATTCTGTCACCAGTGATGTTCTTCTCCAAGGTGCTGTTAGTTACCTGCTCAGAGGCTGAACCTGCCTTCCTGAGAAATTCCTGAGTCAGCAGGCAACCCAGCTCTTGACACCTTACTGCCAACTTACTGCTGTCAGACAAATTGCTGACAGGCTGGTGACAGGCATCAAGAGTGGATCAGCAGGAGATGGGCTTTCCACCTTTATAAGCACAGACTTTTAGTAAACACTGGACTTCGATCAGAAATTTAGTCTTGGTGGTTTCTTCTCTCACCAGTACCATTTCCTCCCTCACAGCTCTGGCCTCCCACTCAGGAACCTAGTTCCTGTGGCTGCAGGTGGCTACAGGTGTCATCCAAACAGGAATCTGAGTACAGGAGGACAAACCGAGAGAACACTGTCTAGGTAGAGCTCTACAAGAAGGTTACGAAGACATATCTGGCACAGTAAGCAGTATTTTGTATTCATTCTAGCACTGGCTTTAAACTTCATCATTTTGAAATTGTTGCCGTAGATGCAAAAGGATAGAGGCTAGACTGAGTCAGCGTTGGCCCAGTGCTGATTGATATCAGCTAGGGGTTGACAGTGGAAAATGGGAGTGAAAAAGAAAACAGGTATTTGTCCAAAGTCAAGAACTGCACCAGACGAGAGGAGTGGGGCTTAATAAAATAAAATAAAAAGAGTAAAATTAAAAGAAAAGAAATACAAATGACATGAGAGAGAGAGAGATTAAGAGAGAAGGAAAATGGATTTCAGAACTATCCCAGGGACAGAGGGAAATCCAGAGACATCCGATCTCTCTGGCCCCTACAGGAGACACTCTTAGTTCTAGTTATATCAAGTTCTCTACGTTCTCTGTATTGTCTGTGTTTGATGTACCAATATGTCCACGTGTCAATTCATGTCTGTTTTGTTTTGTTGTATGAATGACAGTTCATGTTGAAAAGAAAAAAATGGTTAAAACTTTATCTGCTGGCTATCCATCTCTTGAGTCAGTAAGTTTACACAACAGAGGCTAATTTAAGTTGTCCTGCTCCTTAGCCAGGCATGACGCACAGCTGGGTTGCTCCTGCTGAAAAACTGTTTTCAAAAAAAAAAGAGTCTGCAATTTCTTAGTTCTAAGGCAAAAAAGCTGATAGTTGGTTTTTTTCCTAGAAAATTCTCTGCAATTGGGTTCAACAAATGACGAAGTGCTTTTTATCTTAAAATTATAGCTAGAAAAAGTAAAATTCTTTGATTGGTCTAAATTTATAAGATTCATGTAGCCACTTCATTTGGTTTCTGACCAGTCTTAAAGGTATAAATATGCTCTGTATGTCTTGGCCATAGAGTATTAGCTTATAAGTTATTGGATATGATTAAAAGAGTGTAACACTGGTAATAAGAAAGTTAGCTTTAAATTGGTAACTCAGGGTTGGAGTCGTTTTTAAACAACACGTGGCATAAACAAGCCCAGAAAATTAGGCCTCTAGGATACTTCTAAATTGGGATAATATTTTATGTATTTCTTATCCTAGAGAGTAGACTTATAAGAGATAAGATTTAAAATAATGTCTCTTAAATGAAGCATTAAACTTGCACTGTCACGCATTCATATGTATAAATTGACAGCCAAACTTCGTAACACTAAAGTGATGTTTCTGGTATTGATTTTTAAGATAATAAATTCTTTAAAATTGGGTTTTGCTAACCAAAAGCTATATATATTTATTCTAACGTTGCTTTAAAAATGTAAAACTTATGGTTAAAATTGCCAATGTTCCATTGACTGCAGTTTGCAGTTTGATTGCAAATTTAAGATCTTTAACTCACCTATATATTGTAATTAGGATGATTACAAGCGTAATCATCTTATGAGAGCATTAATGCAGCTCTCTGCGGCCATCTGGCTATACAAAGCAAAGGCAGACTTATCTAGATATATTCGTCTTTGTGCAAGAATTGGACTCTCATACAATCAGTTTGGCTATGGATGCTGCCTTGCAGGGGAAATTCTTTTGAGCTAAAAGAACATTGCTGTAGATCTATCCAGATGTTGTTCTAAATAAAGTTTAAATTTAAGATTTATAAAAAAAAATTAATGAGAATGTAAGACTTATAGAGGCATTACAATCTGGCCTGCTTACTCCATATAAAATTATTATAGATTTGGAAGTTTGTTTTTCCCTTTGCATCCAGATAATTGTAAAGGATTCGCTTCTAGTGGGTTTGTGACCATTAAAAGGTTTTGCCCCTTGGTATGGCTAATAGTCTTACATTATGTAAGAAAAAATTTTTATTGTCTCTGCTTCGATACAAGAAGCTAAGAGTTTCAATCTTTCAATGTGGAAAGTATTTTATTTGCCAATGCCTCTAAAGGGAAGTTTACTGCAAATCTTTGCTCTCACACAATGAGCTTTAAAGTTCTGGGGAGAAGCTGTTGCTTCAGAAAAGATTCAGAGGCAATATCTTTTTAATATTTAGGGTTTTAGTTATGCTAGAAAATTGTGGTACAGGAAACTTAAGAAAGAAAAATTGATTTGCTTCATTTTTTTTTTCAGAAGTTTCCAAGAGATGTTAATTGGCTCAGACCTCACCTTAAGGTCTTAAGGTGACTTAAACCTTTGTTGGATGTTATCTACAGAGATACTAATTAACTGGTAAAGAACAAAAGGCTTTGCAGAAAATAAAGGAAGCTTTTATAATTGTTATCAATTATAATCAATGGTAATTAAATATTAGCTGCTTATTTTAGTTATGGTTATTAAATGTGCCCACAGCAATTCTTTGGCAAAAGAAAACATTAATGTAAAATCATCTTTCTTCATCTCCAAGTAAAGTTTTAACATCCTATTATAAGGCTGCTGTGATGCTAATAAAGAATTGTA
Source organism: Mus pahari (assembly GCF_900095145.1). Taxonomy (NCBI): domain Eukaryota; kingdom Metazoa; phylum Chordata; class Mammalia; order Rodentia; family Muridae; genus Mus; species Mus pahari. The sequence goes on along the minus strand of NC_034611.1, from coordinate 14,258,024 downwards.
AGATAAATTCATGTATTTTAGGAAAACTATAACAAAACATTGTGTTTTAAAAAACTGACGAAGCAGCCGGGCGTGGTGGCGCACGCCTTTAATCCCAGCACTTGGGAGGCAGAGGCAGGCGGATTTCTGAGTTCGAGGCCAGCCTGGNCTACAGAGTGAGCTCCAGGACAGCCAGGGCTATACAGAGAAACCCTGTCTCTAAAAAAACCTGAAAAACAAAAAGCAAAAACAAAAAACAAAAAACAAAAAACAAAAACAAACAAACAAACAAACAAAACTGACGAAGCATCTGTTCCTTGTTCCAAACAACAATTAAATTGGTTATTGCAGAATATTGATATTTGGCCTATTGTATACTATCATTTTATACATATATAAAACTTATCTTTAGGATAATGATTATCAATTTTATCATATATATATATATATATATATATATATATATATATATCATAGCTTACAATTGCTTAAAATTTTTTGTCCCTCAGATACTATTAATTCTCAAATTTTGCATTTGTTTATGCATACAGAAATCATAAGAAAAAATTCTGTACTTTTAAGAAGACTGTCTTTGGACATTTAAGAATTTGTTCTAGATTGCCTGGACAAGACCTCTTAAGGCAATGCCATGCTAGGTTTATATTTCAGACAGATTATAGGCCTTATGCAAGAATAATTGGTCATATAATCTCATTCTTTACATCATCAAAATAGTAATGGCTTAAGATAATATTTTGGTATTTTTAGAGAATGTACATGTCAAATTGTAAAAATTTGTTCTCAGTGTCTTCAGTTTCTACCTGTTCCACATAATGGCATTAATTCTTGAGGACTTATACTAAATCAATTATTGCAAATGGATACTCATATTTCTGATTATATATATATATATATATATATATATATATATATATATGCACATGTGACTATTGATACCTTTTCAGGCTTTCTAGTTACAACTGCTCTATAAGAGAAACAACTAAAAGGGTAATTAGTCATTGCCTATGTTAAAATTTTTTTATACTTGGTGTTCCAAATCAGATTAAAATAAATATTGGTACTGGCTATTACAGTCAAGTATTTGAGATGTTTTGTCAGAAATTTAATGTTACCCATGTTACTGAGACTTTTTATAATTCTCAAAGACAAAGTATTATGAAACTTTAAAAACTATATCTTCTTTTTAAAAAGGGGGGGGAGGAATTATATCCCTGTGCGCACTATTTAGATCACAATTTTATTTTTAAAATTTTAAAATTTGCATGTCAAAGAACTTACTAAATACCTTATAGTATCTTAAAATTAGACATTCTCCTGCCTAGGTGAGACAAAAAGGGTCTACTTATTGGCATATGGCATGATCCTGGACAGATACTTAATATGGGAAGAGGGCATACTTGTGTTTTCTCCACAGAATGCTGCAGGAACATGACAGATGCCAGAATGATTGTAAAACAATGCCCTAAATGTATTACATTATCTCCAGTTCCGCATTTAGGGGTTAATCCACGAGGCCTTATGCCCAATCATATTTGGCAAATGGCTATAACTCATTATGAAGAATTTAGAAAATTAAAATATATACACATTTGTATTGACACTTGTTCAGGATTTCTTTTTGCTTCTCTCTATATGGGAGAGGCCTCTAGAAATGTAACTGATCATTGTTTACAAGTCTTTAATGCTATGGGATTGCCTAAAATCATTAACACAGATAATGGGCCATCCTATATTGGCAACAGTTTTATTTCATTTTTTAAGGAATTTGGTATCAAACATAAAACTGGAATTCTTTATAACCCAATGGGACAAGGAATTGTTGAACGTGGTCATTGCACTCTGAAAAACTGGCTTTTAAAAACAAAACGGGGGCAATTATACTCCCCAAGGTCACCAAAAGCACATCTCGCTTTTGTCTTATTTGTTTTAATTTTTTTTGCAAACTGATGTCAAAAGTCAGTCTGCAGTGGATTGCCACTGTCATCCAGTTACTTCCAGTTCTTATGCCATGGTTAAATAGCAGGACCCACTAACTAATACGTGGAATGGTCCAGACCCTGTTTTAATTTGGGGAAGAGGTTCTGTATGTGTTTTTTTCACACACACACAAAAAAAAGATGGAGCGTGATGGTTGCCTGAAAGATTGGTCTGTCAAGTGGACACAGACCCTGAGTCTTCTAGTAAGTATGATTCCAGCCTTGATGATGGCTAAAAATCTTTATTTAGCAAGAAGTGTTAATTTGGAGCACAGCCTCCAATTCTTCCAGAGAATTAACAGCCTTGCTGATTCTCAAAGTCACCTCTCCCACACCAGTAGGCCAGAGTTTGAGCTTGATCATTGCTAATTTGCAACTGAACAGAGTACCTGGACTTCCCCAAAGAAGCCTTTATCAGGTTGCTTTCCAACTCTCTGCTTTGTATTTCAAGCAGATCATCCCTGCCCAACAACCTGTCTTCACCAAGCTTCCAGCCTCGCCTCCAACAAGCGCAGGTGGCAGAAATTCATTGATATGAAGAAACATATTGAGTATATTTTGTGGCTTTGGTCTGATTGGGAATAAGGTGTGCTATGAGGGCCGGTTAGTCAAAGACAGGCCACTGAGATTTCTGGACTATTTAAAAATCTAAGACAGAGGTATGAGCCAACAGGCCGTGGTTTATTAATAATACACCACAGAGCCATGTTTACACAAAATAAACACAAGCAAGCTGCACATCCTTCCATGATGGATAGGAATAGTTCATAGAAAAATCTAAAGTCCCAAGTCAGGCACAGCCGCCAGCCACCATAATTCCCAGGCAGGACCATGGAGCATAAATAAATGTTATGCCCCAGTCCAGCTAATTGTTATTATATATTTAGGGAATTGTAGCCTCCCCCAGCCTTGAGCAGGCTGATTCAGACCTTGCTGCCACTGTGACTGAGACCACCTGGGGTGGAGCCTTCCAACCTAGATGGTTCTATTCTGTCACCAGTGATGTTCTTCTCCAAGGTGCTGTTAGTTACCTGCTCAGAGGCTGAACCTGCCTTCCTGAGAAATTCCTGAGTCAGCAGGCAACCCAGCTCTTGACACCTTACTGCCAACTTACTGCTGTCAGACAAATTGCTGACAGGCTGGTGACAGGCATCAAGAGTGGATCAGCAGGAGATGGGCTTTCCACCTTTATAAGCACAGACTTTTAGTAAACACTGGACTTCGATCAGAAATTTTGTCTTGGTCTCGTTTCTTCTCCCACAATTTCCTCTCTTACAGCTGTGGCCTCCCACTCGGGTACCCAGTTCATGTGGCAGCAGGCGGCTACATCACTAGACTGTTTTGTTTTTAAATTGTGACAGCTTACCACATGTCGCATGATGCTTTGAGTCAAAAATTCATAGTGAAGTTGTTACTACTGTTGACTTGATCAATGAGCCCCTTATTTCAGACACCCATGTGTGTTAATATCTAAAATACATTTGTTTAACAAACCTCACTGAACAGTGTATTATCTGTAGTCATTGAACTCTGTCACTGGATCTCTAAGCTAATCCATCTGGTAGAACCATGGTTCTGTAATGTTTGGTCTATACTGCCTGGTTTTCTCTGCCAGTGCCCCATCTTTAAGAATGAAATTGTTTTGTCTCTGTTGCTATTGTAAGACCCTGGTGAGCCTTAACTTACCAGAAAGTAACTTAACTTAGGAGACTCCCTGAGTGAACAACTCGGAGTTGGCGATCGATGCAAAAGCAAGAAGAATTTTATTTTTCCAGCATGCTGGGTTACCCTGCATACAAAGGAGAGAGAATGACCCCTCACAGCCCATTTGGCAAGCTTTTATACAATTTTCAGTGCTGCAGCCATTAGGCACAATTTGATTGGCAGAACAGGGTGACTTTTAAACTGATTGGTCGTTAGGGAATGAGGTGGCAAGGACTTCCCTTGTCTGGAGGTGGCTGATGAACTGAGGAATGTAATTAAGCCTTTCACTTCTGGAGAGAAGAGGTGCCTAAGTGTTACATGACCTTTCTCTTCCAGAAGAGGAGGGGTCTGGTGGAATTTTCCAAAGGTTCTGAACTGACCTCTTCTCTATGTATTCAATTTCTTTAATTTTTCTACTTGTAAGATTATATAGCCCTCATTTTTCTATGTGTGCAAGGTTTCCTTACTTAATATAATGTCCATAGATACAACCCTGTTATAATTTTATGATCTACTTTTTATAACTGAATAAAGAATATCACAAATTCTTTAGATTCATCCATCAACAGATGCTTAAGCTGTTTTTTGACTTCTTAGTTACTGTGAATAACACTTCTAGGTATACAGGTGTATAGATATCTTTATAAGGTGATAATGGTATTCCTTATGTGTATATACTCAGAAAAGGGGTAGCTGGACCACAAGGGGTTCTACTTTGGATTTCCTTCAGTACCTACACAGAACTGTCCACGTTACTTCACCGACTTCTCATCTCATCAGCAGTGAACATGGGGCTGCCTTTCTCGCACCCTTACCCTCATATCTCTAATAGCTTTCTTAGCAAATACAAGGTTATATTTCACTGTGGCTTTAATTTGTATATGCCTAATGACTAATGATATTGAGTACTAACCCTCAGAGAAGTACAATTACACCTATGTCCATGAAAACTGCATCAGATATGTAACATCACTCACCTCACCACCAGGTTTGTGGGTGCTTAGTCCCTTGGAAAATGGGGTTTTCAGGGTCCCCAGAACTCTCAATGATGACTGCAGGCTTCCTTGTTCACTTGGTGCTTTCATAATTATGCGTGTGCAATCTATATATGGTGATAATTGCAGAGAAATAATTGTGTAACTAGTCATGAAAAATATTTTTAATAAGCGTAGCTCATAGTATAATTAAATAAGGTGAAGGCAGCCAGCCAGCACATGGCAGCTGTGTTTTTGAGTGATGTAAAGTTGAAAATATAGTTATTTAATTAAAATGCATTTTAATAATGATGTTGCTTTTTTGCTTAATATCACTATACACAAACTAAGAATTAAGGACTCTAAGTGTGATCTTTGATTTTTAAAATATTGATATGTTTTCAATGTGGAGAATTTAGGAAAATTCAATGTGTATATAATACAAAACTATTTATAATATTCACCAGTCAGATATTGGCACTATGAACATGCTTGGTCTGCCAGAAGCCTGTGTGAGTGAGTGTGTGTATGTGTGTGTGTGTGTGTGTGTGTGTGTGTGTGTGTGTGTGTGTGTTTAGATGGTGGTGACAGTTATGTGTATTTGACTATGTTGTGCATATGCATAGTGTGTGGGGGACAGTTTTACTTTTCTGTCGCTGGGATAAAATACCATGACCAAAGGAAACTAAGGAAGAAAGGGTTATAACTTACAGTTACAGTTCCTAATGAAGGGGTCCTCATACAGCAGAAGTGTGAGGCTGGATTGGCAAGACAGGAAGCAGAGAAGTCACAAATAATACTTACACGGAAGACAAAAGAGGGGAGAAGCAGAGTGAGGCTAATCCTTCAAGGTCTGCTGTTACCAACTGGTGACAAAGGGTTAAAGTCCATGAGCATAAGGTAAGCATTTCTCAGTCATCACAGCAGTGAGGGTTCACACTTGTCCACCTTTTGCTCTCCTTTTATGTGCAAGTAAATGTTTTGTTCTTTGTACTTTCAGGTCTTTCTAAATTACCCTTATTTCATTAAATAGTATTGTAGTAAGAATTACCAACACATTGATAGAGGTACCATAGCTTTTTAAAACCTGTTCTCAGTAAATATTCTCCTATATTATTAAGGGGCCAACATACTGCAGGGTGTTCCCCTCTGGACTCCAGATTAAGCAGAGACCACACCCAGATGCTAATTTTCAAGAACAAAACAAATGCAAAGGGAGTCTTTATTAAACAAGCAAAGAGACTGGGAAACTAAAACTGAATCCCAGCAGCAAATAGCTTTGCAAGTGTTAATTTTAAGATGGAAAAGGGGAGGTCTTTGTTAGAATGAGCTAGGAGGGAGACATTGGTGGTAAATTCTGATTGCATATTTTAATAGGCCAGATAAAATAATGAATTTTGATAGCTGGACCTTGATGTTTTGATAGTGGAAGCTTGGTGATCAGTCTCAGGAAGGAGTCAATGAACAAACAATTGAGTAGACCTTAGTGCCTAGCTTTCAGGATGTAATATAAGGATTTAGCAAGGAAGATGAAAAGGTAAAGGTCGAAACCTGTTCACACTATGTTTGCCATGCTCAAGCCTCTATTTGCCATGCTCTTGGCTTGCTAAACCTTTCCCTATCATCTGCATTGAAAGTGAAATTATGAATACCAGTGTCCAAAAATGTTTTCTAATCAGTGTAAAGATGCCGCAGAAACAAACAGAACGAAGCAGAACTTTGGCAATAATAAGTCACACCGTCTTTGTGGTCATATACCCAAAGTCAGCTTACCATAGAGTGACGTGCATATTAACATTGTTTGCTGCACTGTGCACAATAGCGTTGACTCAACCTAATATGCTCATTGAGGGATTGAATGGAAAAAGGATATGGGGCATGTCTACACGTGTGGTCAAAAAGATGACATGATGCCACTGATGGAACAGTTTCACATGTATGAGTAGTTCACATTTACCTCTGACTGTAGAGTCAGAGGTGGGAGGACATAGAAGTAAGAGGAGATGTCACAGGGAGAGGAGGGGATAGGAGAGGGCAATAAAGGATGTGGATGTGGCCAAGCCTATGGTTTATATACATGGAATGTTAGAATGTATTTGTATACAATTTAATTGTATTTCATGCAATTAAAAAAACATCAATAAACTTGACTTGTCAAAGGGGCTAGAGAGACTGATTTCTCAGTGGTTAAGAGTGCATACTGCTCTTGCAGAGGACTGAAATTAAGTTCCTAGCATCCATGTCAGGCAGTTGATATCCACCTGTAACTCCAGTTCTAGTCGATCCAATACTTCTAGAAACTGGAAAAATCTAAATATTCTATATATATATGTATATATATATATATATATATATATATATATATATATATATATATATATATATGGACACACACAAACATATCCCATATATACATAATTAGAAATAAAAAAGTAATTAAAAGTAATCTACAGATGTGTTTCAAAAGTTTGAAGGCTGTGGGATTGGTCAGATTATCCAGTAGTTTAAGTGAATGTTGCTATTGTAGAAGACTGACATTCATTTCCCAGGACCAGTGTCATCTGGCTCTTAAATACTTGTAACTCAACTCCAGGGGTTCTGGTGCCCTCTTTTGGCCTGCAGGACACCTGCACTCAAGCAAACATAGCTCTGCACAAATATACATTCATACACATAATTAAAATTAATCTTTTTGCAGAAAATTATAAATGCCACGGGAAGCAAAAATTCCTTTCTGCAACTTGTACAAAATATTTAATTTCAAAAGTTATTGGAAGTGCAATTATGATGGTGTATGCGTGAAGTAGATGTATGAAATGAAAAGGATCAGCCCATATTTGTTTCTGTGCTTGGTGTATGAATGAACTAGATGTATGAAATGAAAAGGATCAGCCCACTTTTGTTTATGTGCGTGATGCTTTCTTTGTTCAGGCGTAACAAGTAAAATGGTCTTAGTTTCCTTTCTTTCTCTATAAGAAACTTTTGACATATAAATTTGTTTATTTTGCATTACATTTCAAATCTTATAATCTATAACTTTTAATGCAATGACTGTGTAAAATATAAATTACACTAGATATACACCCTTTAAAAGCTTCCATTGTATTTGCTTTGACAATTTCTAATGTGTTTAATGCACATTATTATTATAACCCCTTCTCTAACTCCTTCTAACCTGTCTCTTTTGCTTTACTGGGTCCATTTATGTTGGTCAGCTAAGGATTAGAAATTGTCTGTGATTAAGAAGAGACCAACACTGGCTGAGGCAAGATCTTCTAGGAAGTATTTCCTCAGGGTTAGGACATAGAAGCTGTGGTCCAGAGATGCTAAGGATGAATTTCATGCTGGCATCTGTCCTTGGTAGCCTGTTAAGAGTCCTTCACAGTACTGGTATTGAAGAGATGAAGGAAATCTCAAGAACAGCTGAGGCTTGGTACCATTGGAGGCCATTGATGAAGGTACAGTCTCAGTTGCAGTGGAAAACCCAGGGTTAAAGGGATGATAAAGAGATGCTGAGGCTGGCATCATGTTACAGAATGAGAATTCCTCAAGAGAAGCTAGAAGGCCATTGGTGAGGGTGTAGCTCACTGAGATCTAAGAATAATTAAGATATCATGATCATGGGTGGACTTCCTAGGACAGCAGCAGCTATGGATTCAGTCTGAGCCTATGAAATGAGCTTTGGAAATAAAGTCTACTTGGGGCATGATCTTCTCCATTATATGCTAGGGTAGCTCCATTTTAAAATCCTTTAATTTATGTGTATATTTTAGGAAGCTCCTACAGTAGTATGTTTCCATATAGCTTTTCAAAGGTCATTAGTGCCAGTAGAGACATCACTATGACTAATACTAAGTTATAACACAGATCCATAGTAACACAATCAACTTGTTCCTGAAAGAGCAGCCATGTATATTAATAAAACAAAATGGATAAACCATATACAAACTCTTAGCTACAGCCACCTGAGCTTTGACAAAGTGCCAAAATACATGGAAGACATGGTAGGTTCTTCAACACACAGTGCTGGGAAAATTAGAAGTCCACAGATAGAGGGATGAATTCTGCAGAAAAATCAACTCCATACATGTGGGAGATCTTAATATATGAGCACATACTCTTAAAGGAAAAAGTAGGGAAGCACTTTTTCCTAAGCTAAGGAGTTGCTCAACAGGACCGCAGTTGCTGAGGAAACAATGCCAAGTTTGACATTTTTTTTCTATCTGTCAAATGGAAGATCATGAAATCAAGAATCTTCACAGAAAAGGAAGAAGTTCAACTGAGTAAAATGGCAGGCTGCAAAGTAGGAGAAAAGTATCTTTTAGGTAGACAGAATATTAATAGTTATATTTTATAAAGAACTAATAAAGAAGAAATAAAACAGCCAGTCAATATAAATGGACTCATAAAAATGAATAGACAGCTCTCAAAATATAAAATACAAATGGTAAACAAACATATGAAAATAAAACCCTGATGTTATTAGCCTTCAGAGAAATGTGAATTAGAGGTACATTGAGATTCATCCCTATTAGAACTATAGTCACTAGGCGAAGTAATAACAAATACTAGAAAGTGTGCGAAATCAGGAGCCCTTGCATACTACTGGTGCAGATGTGAACTAGCCCAGTCACAGTGGAAAATAGCATGGTTATTCCTCAAAAACTGAAATATATCTACTATGTGACCCAGCTATGGATGGATATTTACCTGTAGGACTTCAAGTCAACAGATCTCAGAGCCATCTGTACATAATGATTTATTGTAGTACTACTCAACCTCAACTGTTGAACTGACCTAGAGGCCTGTCAAAAGCAATGGATTTTTAAAAATGGAAGAATAGATAGATAGATAGATAGATAGATAGATAGATATAGATATAGATATAGATATATGTATTTTACAAAGAAATTTTGTAGCAAAGGAATGGAATTATGTTGTTTACATAAAACTGGATGCAATCGCAGATAATCATTAAACAAATTAAATCAGTATGCTAGTGTTGCAGGATATTTGATCGCATTGTGCACTCTGAGATAGTTTTATTTGCTGAGAACAAACTATCTTGTTATTGTGTGGATAAGCTCTTAGCACAAACCTTTAATCTCTCTTGCTGGGACACAGACACACCATTAGTACACTACTTTAATCTCAGCAATGAAGGTAGCTAGTTTGTAGAAGGAAGGAAGGACATATCCATGTTTGAAAGTGATATCTAATTGAGTAGCAGGCAAAGTGATGAATCAGAGAAATATTTGACAGAATAGGATCTTCCCAACTCTCATGAGAGAGGAAAGAGGGAATGTAAGACAGAGCAGTGAAGAGAGAGAAAAGGACAAGAGGCAGTTTTGCCAGGACAGTTGTACAGATAAAGAGAATAAACTAGACACAGGTGAAAACAGAAGGAGCTAGAGAATGAGAAGATTAGAACATATTGCTGGAGTTAGCGGAGAGAGAAGTCAGATTGAAAAAGTCAGTTTGGAGAAGAGTGTGAGCCACAACAGCTGAGTTGACCTGCCAGCAAGAGCTCAGAAAGAACCAGGAAGGGTAAGCTTTTTCTGCAGTAAGTTTAGAGGATGAAATGAGAGTGTACAGAGGCAAGAATCTTCCAAAACTAGGCTTAGGTTAGCAGAGACAGTAAGCCTCCAGACAACAATTATATCAAGCAACATGCTAGCTAATTTTCTATTGCCCTTATTAAAACATAACAACCAAGGCAACTGGTTGAAGGAAGGGTTTATTGGACTTACAGTCCCCAGGGGGATGAGTCTGTCACCAGCATGGTGGGGTAGCACAGCAACTACAGCAGCAGCCTTGTAGCTCACATCTTGAATCTAAAACCGTATCCCAGTCACATACTTCTTCCAGCAAAGCCACAACGTCTAGCTTATCCAAATAGGGTCACCAACTGAGGACCACCAATATTCAGGTACCTAAGCATTTGGGGACATCTTATTCAATCTCAGGAAGACAAACACCACGTGTCTTCTCTCATTTATAGCACCTAGATCTTGCAAGATGGGTAAAATTATATGCGTATACATGACATGAGAGAGAAGCAAAGCTGTTTGAGAAACAAAGAGGGCTAATGTTCAGTTTTTAGATTTAAGATCATGAGACTCTATGCTTCTTTTCCTTGTGGAATTAATCAATAGAAGACCCAACAGCATTGTCTGGCAAACCATTACCCATATCTCTCATGTCTGACTTGAACACATAATTCAAAGTCTTATGTGGAAAAATGCTAAAGGGAATCCCTGCTTGTAAATTGTGGAAGCATTAGCTTTGTCGTGTTTGAAAAAGTCATTATAGAGTAAAAGTACAAGGTATTTGCTACGAAATGCATTATGAGGATCAGAGAAAACCCTTTCTACGTAATAAATATGCAGAGATATGGAGAACTCAAGTCATTATCAACTACAGGACTGGTCAGCGTGAATAGTGATATAGAAATTCACTTCAGTACTCAAACACCAAGGATGTTTTGAAAAATCCCTGTGCATCCTAAGATGCTAAGAGAATGCGAGGCTCCGTCTCAATTCCAGAATGGCAGTTTCATCGTTATCATGCAAGCAGATCACACAGATGATAGCTTCCCTGCCTTCAGAGACGCTTCTCAGAAATGCAGAACATGATAAATGATGAACACTCTCTTCTTCCTTGGCTGAGCTCTCAGTTTGATTGAAATGTGTTTTCCTAGAAGTCATCCTTGGAGACCTTTTGCTTTTCATACTGCAGATAAGCACTAACTACCTCTTGGTTTAGGAAGTCCCACCTGCCAGAAAAGGAAATATAAAACTTCTTTATTATATAAAATGCCTGTCTTTGACAAATGTGAAAGCAGAATTTTTACAAAAATAAAGCCTAACATCTAGTACTAGAAGTGAGATAGGATGCTGTGACAGAACAAGTGAGCAAAAACACTATAGCCCTCTGTCTTCTCAGCTAGCGTAACTGAAAAGGAATCGTAGCTACACTAACGATTCTACATGACTGATTCACTGATAAGACCTTTCTAATCATGAAGAATTGGAATGCTGCTGGCCCAGAGCCAGATTATTTTAGACTATCGTTAATCCTCTTAATAGCTACTCTTAGTCTAATTCTATGACTGACCTAACGTCTGTGACTTTTAGAGAAAACCTGTAGGACATAATAATTTATCAGATTGCTACCTCCATCAGCACAAACACTAAGAATGCCATCAAATAGCATCTGAAAATTATAGCTGAGATTTCCCCGTTTTTCTGTTACCCCCTCCTTGATAATCTCACCTATGCATTAAAGAAAGTTCTTGAATCATGACTTCCTTTTATTCTGTAACTATGAAAAGTTGACCAAACACTAGTAAATATTATTTAAAGGCAACTTGAGCTATGGTCACTCATAGTTAGCTCATGAATAGGCCATTCCTTCCTCCCTCAGAAGTGAAAACTACTTTTCCTAATGAATCTGGGATGAACGGAAATGTAGTAATATGTTTAGTGACCAAGCTTCAGCTGACCTACAATATTTAAGTTCTCATATAAACCTCCATAATATACATAAAATGACCTTATGCATAAAAAGAGTTTTAAATAAAACAGCATGTAGCTTTATTATTATTATTATTAATTTTGAGTTAGTTTTGGCAAGGAATGCAAAAATCTGCTCTCTATTCTTTGGGAATTTTTTTTCCAACTCTAACTTTGCTTTAAGTATCCAGCACAAGTTCAGTTCAGTTCTCCTTCACCTACACAGCTAAATGTGTCAAGTTGGGCCCTATTTTTGAAAATGTTTACTGCTTCTAGATTACAAGAGGAGGATGTTTGAAATGTTATATTTTCCATTTAAATGTTCCCTTCTCCTTCTTGCTTTCCAAAGGTGTGGGAGGAGCCTATTTTAAACCTGCCTTTTTCTAAGTGCAGTCAAAGTCCTAAGATATTACTACACTCTCAATTCTCAAAACAACAAATACAACTTTAAAAAACGCTACAAAACAGCCATGTGTCAGTGATAAACCTTAAGTCAGTTTATCATGCTAAAAATAAGTTATATGAAAGGCTGATACAGAAGGTGAGAGCAACTCTCAACAGCCAAAACCTAAGCATCCCTTGCTTTCTTATTGTCTTCAGTCAGAAGAAAGCCACTCACAACCAAGGAAAGTTCACTATAGAAATTAGGACATTAAAAAGGTGCATAAAGTTAAAAAAAAAAATCAGTACCACAGTAAGTCAGTAGAAGTGCTGACTCATTCCTTTCCTTACCCAACCCCCCATTCATGTTAACCTGGTTAAGATGGAAGCTAGGACAGTATGGTAAAAGGTGGCCATCTTAGTTCACCAGATTCCCCATAGTCAGTGAATAAAGCAAGAGCCTGTGAAAATCAAATGCTGAGAAACCGAGAGCAGAGCCCTTTGCTGTGAGAGTCTTAACACCAGTGTGGGAAAAGCCAACCACAGCACAGCAGGCCTAAGCCATGGGAGACAGAGACTAGCTTATCTCAGACGCTAAGAGAGCAGAAGTTTCAGACAACATGTGTGGGACCAAGGGGGTTGATACCTGAGTGTTCCTTACTGCTATGAATACTCCCTGACAAAACTCCCATGCAAAAATCTAGGACTCAGATATGTTAGAGGTTGATGCATAAAGCTTCCTTCTGTTTTGTAAATTTTGTCCATTATGGAAATATTCTCTTCAGGGTTTCTGAAGCACTCTTAATCACCTTTGAAAAAAAAAACTTCAAGGTCTTAGTAATAAAACCTGACACTTACTTAAGATGAGAGGATAGTTTCTGGCATGACATAGACCAAACCTGTCTATCCTGGCTATGTGTTAGCTTTTCTGTAAGACTGGACTCGGTGCTTATATAGGATTAAAGTATTGCAGACCAAAGCCAAATTATCCTGAGCTACTTTAAATAAACTTGAAAGTCATTGCCCACCTCTGTGTCTGAACTAAGATCTTTGTGACCATCAAAATCTATAAGATATGTCCCTAGCAAAGCACTGGCTTCCACCAATCCAAAAGCAAAGAATGTTATTAGAGATAATCTTAAGCCTATAGCAAATTTGCCTGATTGCTGTAGAGCACCTACTTGAGGTCCCCATGAATGCCTCTGATTAATGCCTTGATTTGTGACTTTTTTGTTCTATGAATAATAAATATTAAAATTTCATGGTGTAATGGGCTCCTAGACCTTAGCACAACTGATATTGAACTAGAAACACCAAGACCTATAAAATACTGTGTTGGAATTTTCATGGGGATTGCACTGAACCTGTAGATTGCTTTTGGTAAAATGGACAGTTTTGCAATGTTAATCCTACCTATCCATGAGCATGGGAGATCTTTCCATCTTCTGATATCTTCTTCAACTTCTCTCTTCAGGGACATGAATTTCTTATCATACAGATCTTTCATTTGCTTGGTTAGAGTTACACCAAGATATTTTATATTATTCATGGCTATTGTAAAGGGTGTTGTTTCCCTAAGTTCTTTCTTGGCCTGTTTATTATTTGAATAAAGGAGAGCTACTGGATTCTTTGAGTTAATTCAGCCACTTTGCTAAAGGTATTTATCAGCTGTAAGAGTTCTCTGCTCAAATTTTGGGGGTTATTTATGTATACTATTGTAGCATCCACAAATAACTTCGACTTCTTCCTTTCCTATTTGTATTTCTTTATCCCTTTGATCTCCTTTGGTTGTCTGATTGTTCTGGCTAGAACTTCAAGTATTGGAGATATATATATATATATATATATATATATATATATATATATATAGAGAGAGAGAGAGAGAGAGAGAGAGAGATTTTAATAGAAATATAGAAATGCTTTAAGTTTCTTTCCATTAACACCTATATGTGGGATATATTCTACTACTTGGGCTGCCTTGTCTGGCCTAAGTGGAAGAGGAAGCACCTAGCCTTGCAAAGACTTGATGTGGCAGTGAGGTTACCTGGGAGATGAGAGGTGGGGATACCACCAGCCCAGAGAAGGGGAGAGGAGAGGGAAGAAGGATTATGGGAGGGGGTGACCAGAGGGTGTCAGGGCATCAATGATTGTGATGTAAAGTGAATAAGTAAAACCAAATTAAATGAAGAAGAAGAAGAAGAAGAAGAAGAAGAAGAAGAAGAAGAAGAAGAAGAAGAAGAAGAAGAAGAAGAAGAAGAAGAAGAAGGAGGAGGAGGGGGAGGNAGGGGGAGGGGAAAGGGGGAGGGGAGGGAAGGGAGGGGAGAGGGAGGAGCAGCAGCAGCACTGTGGCATCACTCTGATGTAAGAGCTCAGCATTTACACCCCAACACCTGTCAACATGAGCTCAAAACGCCAATCCATTATAGTCCACCGTTCTGGGAATCTTCTTTGTGAAGTTTTAAACCTGGGACATATGGCTCAGGTGCATGTTTAACATACCAAAGTAATGCTGGCCACCAGGTTCAATCTGCAATCCCTCAGTCCCTACCTGTTACAGGGCCCTCCTCGATGGTGTACCCCACCCTCACCTAAACTTTCTAGGACAGGGGCTGAGCTGCCCTTCCCTATATAATCCAGCCAGTTTGATTACCTGGCTTTTCATTTACTCTTTTTTGGGCCTCCTGGATGCTGCCCCTAGTTCCCCTCTCTTCATTCTCCCATGCTCACCCTGCTTCCCTCATATGCCTAAGGATCATGCCAAAGCTGGGCTCTCCCAGTTGTCACTGTTTCTGGCTATGCTATCCCTTTCATTGACAATAAAGTTTCTCCTCCACTGTACCTAGGAGTAATCATGTCCTTTTCATTTTCTTTCTTTCTTTTTTTTCCATTCATCCCTAAATCTTCTAACCTTGCTTTTTGGCTTCCATGGTTCCACTCATTGCTAACTTTTCTTGCTAATTGAAGTGTGTCAACCAGGACACTTTTTTGTGCATAAAAAGCAGAGATTGGTAAGGCTTTGTGGCTATAGAACTTGGGCAAATTCCCTATGTGGCCCAACAGCAAGTAAATGAGGACTTTGTATTGACTTGAAGAATCCTTGTGTTCCCTGAAGGAGTTACCACAAAACAATTGAACCGCTTCCACAATGGAACTACTTCCACAATGGAACAGTATTTGGGAAACCTGAATCTGTGTCCCCAGACCATCATGACTTGTATTTGGACCCCTAATACACTAAACTGTCTCTTTTTCTCTTTGAGAGGAGAGATGTGTTGTGGAATTGACAACTCTTTAATACCCTGCAGTGTGGGACTGGCAAAGGCAGCTGAGGTGATTCACTGAGATCTGCATCTCCACTAAACATAATTCACTTTTCTCTCTGGCTCCCACCCCATCCACCCCCATCCCCATCTCTCCAAAAGGTTGCTTTGGGAACAAAATTTAAAAAGTTGTCACACAACTATGTAGCAGGATTATCTATTTCCCAATTAATGAGCTATCTTTAGGGATTATACACTCATAATTATATGTAGGGATGAGCTATAAAAATCACTTAGATAATTAAATTGCTCATTTGTGACCAGGCATTGTGGTACGCACCTTTAATCTGAGCACTTGGGAGGCAGAGGCAGGAGGACTTCTGTGATTCATAGGCTAACCCGCACTGTACAGTGAGTTCCAGGACAACCAATGCTATATAATGCCATACGATATAATAAAAGAAAAAATGTAAATGATCGGAAATAGCTGAAAGAAAAAGCATTGGTCCAGTCCCCAACCCATCCCCCCCCCAGATCAAGTTCTCAGCACAAAGAACATTTATTTGCCCCAGAGGGTCAAAGATAAGGGACAAAGACAGTAGATAGATGTTTAGGGAGGAAGGGAAAGGAACAGGGAGAAGGAGGAGGGATATTTGTACCAGAAGGGAACAAAGGACTGCCTCTGGACAGAAAGGAGACAGATGTGGTACATAGAAAAATGGCAGTTTTATAAAGGGAAAGGGTGAAGCCTGTGTCAGTATGAGGTGTTTCTTTTCTTTTCTTTTTTTTTTTTAAGATTTATTTATTTTTTATATGTAAGTACACTGTAGCTGTCTTCAGAAACCCCAGAAGAGAGCATCCAATCTCATTACAGATGGTTGTGAGCCACCATGTGGTTGCTGGGATTTGAACTCAGGACCTCCAGAAGAGCAGTCAGTGCTCTTAACTGCTGAGCCATCTCTCCAGCCCAAGGTGCTTAATTCTAACTGGACATGTTAATTAGGGGAGGCAGAGGAGGCTTTAAATTCCTGGGCTTCAATATTTTGATAGCTAGACTTTGGTAGTCAGCCTCCAGAGGAGGAAGTAGCTAAATAAGGGACTGGACCCTGGTGATTAGCTTTTAGGATTATAATCTAATGGTTTTTAGCAAGGGAGAAGGAATGGAGGAGAAAGGCAGGGTCTACAAGAGTCTCATACTCAAGACACTGGAGCTGGCCTTTAACAACTGTGTTATCATTTTGCAGCACATAAGATCTAGTTAAACTAGAAAATTTCTCTTCTGTAAATCTGATAGTGAAGGGTACATGTCTTAACTGTAGGATAGGATGACATAGAGTCACACAGTCACAAGAGCCTTAATCTTCCCATGCAGGTATTTGTTATGACTTTAATCCATTCAACCTAACACGGTTTGCTCATATGTTAACTAATAATAATGGTACGTAATAGTAACTTCTAGTGAGCACATTAAATATGTTCCCCAGCATTTATAGTTAACCATAAAGCATGTCTATACTTAATTTATTAGGAGGAAATTCCATAAGAATACAAATATCATAATCATGCAGATGTTCAAAAATGTAGAATATTACCTTTAGTAATTAATACTCAATAACTGTCTTAGCATCATATCTTCTCAGAACAGGCACCTAACTAAAGGACACCAGGACAGGTAGTGAAATGAGCAAGAGAAGAAGTAGGGGGAGTGTTCAACCCCATCGGGAATGAAAATTTAGTAGAGTGTGCAAGCTGAATACTGTTTTGGCCATTGAGCTTAATCATTCTGGAGGCTTTTCAGAAGCTTACAGAATATTCCTCAGAATCCATCCCAAGAGATTGGAGTGGGTTCCTTGGGGATGTGGTTCCTGCCCCTGACCTCAACATCCTCCAAATATTTGCTTCTGGGTGTGTTAGAAGTCTCCTGAGCAGGCAGACTCTGTGCTTAGCAGGAAAAGCAGGTGAAATGCTAAAGTCATTCATTCTGCAGGGAACTCAGGCACCTGCCTGTGAACAGGGAACGAAGGCAGCCTGACTCCTGTTAGAAGTAATGAAAAGGAAATCAAGACAATCCTTCAAAGAAACCTCTGAGAAAAAGAGAATATCCAAGTCCTCATCCAGCTTTCAGTTTAGAACGTGAAAGAGAGAAGAGAGGCAAGGAAGAGACTGTCTTCCTAATCCTTGTGCTCATGTTTCATGCCCTTGGGACTTCAAAAGGAACAAGAATCTGTTTCTATTTCAGTAACCTTCAGTTAAAAACAAAGTTTAGGTAAGTGTGGAAGACTCACATAGGACCAACGAAAATGCAAGAAGAAGAGGAAGAAGAAATGAATTTGAACGTGAGAACACTGTGTATATTTGTCAAGTAGATGGAAACCAGGGGTCCTCAACTCCCAGAAGCTTCCATGTGTGTCTGTTGTATATGTTTCTATGATGAGTAGATGATCTTTGTTGTGCCAGAATATGACACCCTTTCCTTACTGGGGAGGCATTGTTTCTTGGACAGAAGAAACCAACATTTGACCCTATAGTGACATTTTGGCAACCACTGACTTATTAGGTGATGAAGAGTTGGAAAAACCATTTTAAACAAATCAAAGCAACCGATCACTGGACAATGTCATTCTCCTCCTCCGTAGTCTCTGACCTATGCAATATCAGCCAAGTACATATACACGGTGAAAACCAAACTAAGGAAATGGAAGTTTTGACATCTATGAACCACAGTAACCTTTTTGCTTTATGAGTTGATTAGCTCAACTATTTTATTATAGTGATAGAAAGCTGATTAATGCACAGTTTTAATAAATTGTATCCCCAGATTAAAAAAATGGAAAGCTCACATGTGTAAATGTGCTATAAAAGCTGTAGACCACCATAATCAAGGCAGTCACTGTCATTTTTCCCTGTACAGCTACATTTCAGTGTAACATCTGGTCTCTCGCCTACAGAAGAACCCATTTGTTTAAATAAAAAGATCAAAAACCTCAAAATACTTGTAATTTTTAGCCACAGTAGTGATTGTATCTCACTCCACCCACAGCAGTGCAAGGAACATATTGTGTTGTTTCAGTGGGTGATGCAGCGGCCCCTCTGGAAAGGGGTGGTTCTGATATTCAAAGCCTGATACACAGTGCTGTCATTAGCGCCTGCTCCTGCCAAGGCAATATCTCCACTTACTCCATTGGAAAGCATTTGCTGTGCATTCACATATTCCATGCAGCTCTCCACAATCCTGACTAGAGAGGATGCACAGGGCATTTGCTGCAGATTACATGTGCAGTAAACGATTATGTATGTCTCAGAGAAGCACAAGTATTTGCCTGGTGACCTTCTAGGAGTAGATAGCAGTGCAAGTCCAGTGTGAGCTTGTGTTGGTGATGGTCATTTTGAAGTTTTGGTATTTCGTAACAGAACTAGTCATTGTGGTGTGTGTGTGTGTGTGTGTGTGTATGTGGTGTGTGTGTGTGTGTATGGTGTGTCATTGTATATGTTTGTGGTAGAAGGTTTTGTATAATTAAGTTCAAAAGCACAAAAGAAATATAAAGAATAAAACATAGGCAGAGTTCTTGTACTATGCTAGGATGAGCCCACAAGTTTACATTCCTAGGGTTTCACAAACATCCAAATAGGGCTATTTTGATATTATAATATCTTGCATTTGCTCAGTGCTTTATAGTTGCAAACTTCCTTGATGCTTTGATGGACAGAAAGTCATATTTCCCCCACAGTAGCCTAGAGCCTTTATCAGTGGAAAGGCACAAACACGTAAATTACTAGACACCTTGTAGGCACAGCTCTGCTGCCTTTTTAACCTACGAAGCACAGAGGCTCATCAAATCTAGGTCATCAATATCAATATTGCCACAGAGTAGAACACAACCTGCCAACAGATAAGTCATTTCAGAATTCTCTGAATTTCGTCATTTTCTATAGATGATGGCGGTGCCATTGGGCAATGATCAGAACATGCTGACCATTCATGGTGGGTCCCTCATGTTTTAGTCATGTTTGAATTTTCATTAAATAATAATAATAATAATAAAGTAGCATTGGTTGGCCTGGATATCACTATATAGACCAGACTAGCCTCTAACTCATGATGATGTGACAGCCTGTGGACTGCTAGTTTAAAGGAGTACGTCATCACGCTCCACATTTTTTTAAATTAGTATTTTTTATCTATCTTTTGAAAATGTCATGCATGCAAGCAATGTAGTTTGATCATATCTACTACTACTACTGCCTCCTTTTTCTTTCTTTCTTT
>NC_034611.1:14228143-14235226 GCF_900095145.1 Mus pahari | reverse complement strand
GATAGCATTTGAAATATAAGTAAAGAAAATATCTAATAAAAAAAATTAAAACTGAAAAAAATAAATTACACTATATAAATTATATTATATAACTTAAATATCAATCATATAATATATTTCATATCATATTTTTAATAATAATATTATTTATTTTATATATGTTGTATATTTATATAATTTGTATGCTATATAATATACATAATTTATAATTAATAATAATGATATAATTAAAATCAACTATAATATATAGTTATATATTATAGTTATAGCAAATAGTTATAAGTCACTATTTGTAACTTAAATGTTGTAATTTATGTGATGGATACATAAAATAAAAGCTATATGTAATGTGGGGTACAATGTGATGCTTCAACACAGGTGTACATCATGTTTAAATCTTGCTAAAGAGATCCATTTCCTCAAACATTATTGCTTCTTGAAGGTGAAAACTCTTCTGTTTTTCTGAAATGTACGTCATATGTGTTCTCTACCACCACCATTCTGGGTAGAATATCTTACTCCTTTCTTACTAAAATTTACTACTGTGGACCTTTTCCTACTCACCCACGCTCCCCATGGCCTTTTGGAAGACATGCCTTTTGGAAACCTGCTCAGGATTTTGGAAATCTCTCAGGAGTGTTGATGTCACCCAAGATCCTTACACTAAGGCAAGAGAAAAAAAAAAAAAAAAAAAGAAGAAGAAGAAGTAATGTAAAGTGACTAGGGAACAAACTAACAGCTGACTAGAGACCCAAAGGATAGAGAGAATGAAGGCACAGCGTCTTCCCTTCCTCAAGTCTCAACCTATAGCAGCTCTTTAAAGCCTGGCTTCTGGCAGCAGATTGTCCAGTCTCCACTGGCTACTGTAAAAGTTCCTTCTCCTTAGGTAATAACAGGACAGATTCTGGGAACTGCCATTGAAGAGATTACTAATATTCCCAGTGGGTTGCTAGGAGGAACCTTTTTACCTTAGGCTTGATAGAAACAGCCATCTTCAAGGAACAGCCTCCACAGTTTCTTTGTCACCCTAAGTACCAAACATCTGTCAGATATGATTAGAAAGAACACGTGCAAGCACTCCTCCATTCTGCAGGTTTCAGCCCCTAAGGCCAGAGGACAGACACTCTGCAGTTATATGGTCATTGAGATCCAGGGATCCGAACCCTTGGATGGAAGCACATCTGGGAAGGGTAAACCCTGGCTGGGCAGCCTCCATAGTTCTCTACTGCAGTGAAAGCATGCATTTCTAGTTGGCACAGCTCCACAAGAACCACAGGCTCTCCTACCCTAGCACAGAGTGTCTTAGTCAGGGTTTTCTATTGTTCTGATGAAAGACCTTGAGCAAAAGCAAGTTGAAGAGGAAAACATTTATGACTTCACACCACAGTTCATCATCAAAGGCAGGAACTCACTCAGGGCAGAAACCTGGAGGCAGGCTCCAAAGCAGAGGTCATGGAGGAATGCTGCTTATTGGCTTGGTCTTAATGGCTTGCTCAGCCTGCCTTCTTATAGACCCCAATACCTGCTGCTCAGTCACTAATTCCTACACAGTTGCCTATATAGAGACTGGTCTTATGGAGACATTTTCTCAGTTGAAAATTGCTCTTTCCGAATGACTCTTGCCTGTGTCAAGGTGATACTCTCTGATAGCATCTCACGTAACCCTTTCTAGTCTGTAAGGAAGTTGAGGCCCAGAAACTATGGAATTTAAAATTACCTGTTTTAAGAAAACCTACAAAATGAACTAACCTGGGCCCATAGAGCTTACAGAGACAAACCATCAACTAGAAAACATACACGGGATGAACCTAGGCCACTTACATATATGTAACAGATGTGTAGCTTGGTCTTCATATGGGACTCCTAACAGCAGGAACAAGGGTTACGACTCACTCCACTGCCTGTCTTTAGATCCCCCTTTTCATAACTGGGCCACCTGTCTAGTCTCAGTAGGAGACCATGCACCTTGATAGGCCACGACTGTAACTTGATAGGCCATGAAAGGTTGCTGCCCATGGGATGCTTCTCCTTCCCTGATGAGAAGGGGACAGGGATGCAGGGAGGAGAGGTGTGAGGGATGGTCTTGGAGGAGAGAAGAGAGGGGGAGCTTTGATCTGGGTGTGAAGTTAATTATTTAACTAATGAATGAAGGAATGAAAAATGTGTCTTGTTTTACTAAAACTCAGTGCTGGGTGGAAATCAGCACTAAGAACGTGGTGGCCCTGAATCTGAAACACAGGTGCGAGCTGCAAACAGCAAGAGTGCTCATTCTTATGCCTCTGTTTTAGAGTACAGTGAGGTCAAGCTCACTGTCTTTCTATGAATGTGAGTGATGGTTCTAGAAGTAGCCTGGTAATATTTGTTTTCTTGGAGTTTTAAGCTGTTAAATAAGTCCTGCTGTCTTATGCACACAGTGAACTGACTGCTCCTGTTGGTTGTCCTTGCTCAGTGGTCACTGGTAAGTCTCAACCTCTGGGTTTGGGATGGCTGAGATGTCAATTTAACATGTCAAAGCAGACCTGGTGCCCTGGATTCTCCCTGCAACCTTCAATCCCTACCTGTTATGGCTGTCAAGCCTGATGTCTTCCCCGTGAACTCTCCAGCCCAGGGGTTAGGCCGCCTTTCCCCCAGAGAGTCTTCTATATATAATCTAGCATTTTGGTTACCATCTCCCTTTCCTTTTGTCCTTTGGGCTGCTATGTCCACTTCCAGAGAACACCTTTGAGTCAATAAATTGCTATACACATGAAGTGGTGAGCCAGGAGGAGACAGCTTTTTATTCATCTTCTCACACAGGCCCCACGGTGGGAATCCATTCCATGTCCTGTCTTCTCCTCCATGTGGCTCCAGTGGGGAAGGGCTTTCTTTGGGAGGAGAGAGAAGGAGATTCAGGTATGATCGAGAGTAATAAAGAGAGGGAGGCAGGACACCCCAGCGAGACTAAAAGTTCCTGGAGAAGGAGAGGAAACATGGCAGTCCTCTGACTTCTAGAATCCTACAAGGGCAACCAAGCTGATATTGCCATCTCCAGTTTTCCAGGGTTTTATGAACCTAGCTTCAAAAATTCCCTCCACCCTTCACAGAACATTTGGTTCAACTACTGGGAATATTTGGAATTTTTAATCATATGCTACAAGCAAATTTTGAGAAAAATAAAAAAAAAAAACAACAAATTTTGAGAAAAAAAAAAAAGAAGTGTTTTTGTTTTGTTTAAATTCAGTACCCTAATTCCTTCCACTGGACAAAAGAGGAACTTTCAAGATCCTTGGCTAGCATCTCAGCTGAAACAGTAACTAGGTGATTCAGGAACACCTTCTGGCTTCTTGCAAAGACTCTGAAATAAATGGTAAAGGTAGCAAAGACATTGGCTTTCAACCAAGACACTTTTTGCCTTTTGCTTGCAGTGTTGCTAATTAACATGATATTGTTATTCAAATAATGTGCTTTTGCTATGTTAATGAAGTTTACCCAGAATTAGTGAATCCAATTCCCAAGTGCAGATAACTGGAAATAGGGTACTCTCAGTAGGGAAAAGGTAATCCCCCTGCTGTGGTCCAGTGTTCCATCTGAAATCTTCCCAAGTGATTTTCTGTTGAAGACTCTGCAGGACCCTTGAAGGGACTGCAGAGGGGACAAGCTTGTCACCAGTAAGCAAGCACTTCAGTCCACTATGAAAGAGCCAAACAGAGAGAATTGACAAAGGTGGTTAAGTCATGTGAACTAGTCACATTTCAGAGTTTTCAAAAATTTGTTTGTCCTTGTACCAACAAAACCCACATTAACTGGAGCTTTCGGGGTGTATTTCTGTTAGCTGGCGCCAGCGATACTTTAATCACTTATTGCTGACTATAAGAACCAGATGTTCAGATTTTAAGGACATCCCACCCACTTCCCGAGCTCCCAGTATGATCCTAATTACCCATTTGCAGCTATGTGTTCCTTTGCTTGTGGCTGCAAACATTGTAAACCTGGCACCAAGTGCCGAGTGAATTGAATGTGTGAGGAGCAGCTTGCATTTAATAAGTAGCTAAGGACCAAACTGGAAATTCCACCGCCAATGTTGAGGAATCATCCTCTCTGATAAGGATGTCTTCTTAGAAATGAGTTGTGGTTTGATGGAAAGTCATTTTGGAATTAGAACACTGATAATCAATCTCCAGTTTAACCACGTGTTCAGTTTTTGACCTTGAGTGCCTATTTATATCTCTACAAAATAAGGACGATAAAATCTCCCTCATGTCCCTTGCAGACTCAAGAGAGAGCAGTGAATGGTCGTAGGCAGCTGTGTTCAGTAAGCACCCACAATAAGGTGTAAAACAAACAAGAGGATTGTGTACTTTTCCATACTAAAGAGAAAAGAATACATTCAAAGATGTTTGAGACTTTTTTTTTTTTTAAAGTGGAAGGTTTATCTCTAATCAAACATTATCCACTAAGTCCCAACAAGCTGGGAGACATAGCTGACAGCCCAGGGCAAACTGAAAACATGAGGCCTCTTATTCAAAAGTGGGAAAGTGGTGGTTTGGCGCAGGAGTATAACTCCATTGACAGTGCTTGCCTAGCATGGGCAAAGCCCTGATTTTGATGCCTAATCCCAACACTTAGGAGGTAGGGACAGAAAGATCAAAATGTCAAGGCCCTCCTCTAGTGCATAGTGGGTCTGGGGCCAGCCTAGGAAGCAGTATCTATCTTTTGTGGTCTTTCATCTTTTTCTCCTGACTGTAGGATATCTTGTCAGGGGAGACTCATGAGGTCATTATAGATGCTCCTACATCCCACCAGGAACTTGTTGAACTCTCCTGTGCCAATCCCCAGCTAACAGAAGGCAGCAATGCTCAGGAGACAGGGTCAGGGAAGTTTCATGCCAAGTGTCCTTCCTGGAAGACAAGTGGGTCCCTCTGAACACACCGCAGTACCTCATTGGCTTTCAGTTGCGCTGCACAACACAAAGATTATATTATTAAGAATTTTGGGATGGGAACCACACTGCCTTAAGCCTTAAACACAGATCCTCCTCATAAACACAGAGCTAGTGAGACTGCATGGAAGACAGAGTGAAGCCCTCTGTCGTCCCTGTGAGCTGGGCCTTAACTTTTTTTAACATGTTGGTGTGTGAGAGAAAGAACCCACTCTAGAGCTGGTTGTTGAGACCCTTCTTGTCCTCCCCCACCCCCTGCCCCGTTCACCAGCTGTGAAATCCTAGGTATGTGATGATTTTGTTTTTGTTTTTCTCTCCAGTCATGGGTTTCTCCAAGTGAAATGGGGTGATAGAATAGCCAGCATTGATGTCACAAGGGCACTCAGCAGACAAAATGAAAACAATATGAGGGCCTGTCACATAAACTAATAAAAGTATTAATTATTCTTTTCATATTAATCTACATCACAGATTCATAATGATTCTAAATATGAACAAGTTTATAATCCTTACAAAAAAGCCAAACCAAAGTGATAAAAAAAAAAGAGAGAATACATACCTAGGAATTAAATCATATGTAGCTATATTAATATCAGACAAAATAAAACACAAGGAAAGAAACATTTAACGAAGGTGGAAACAAAAACAGAAAATTGGTAGATGTAAAATGTTAGCAAACAATTTCAGAAAATGACATTGGCTAGGGAGATGGCTCACCCAGTAACAGCTTAGCCAACAGAAATCAGAACTCTGCAATAGGAGATCTGCTCTTCTGGTACACAGAAACACACCTAGGCTTGTTTACCTGATAACAATTGCTCTGTTTGCCCCACCAAAGCCAGAGTCTTTCTTTTAGGACAATGTCTCTAGCATTGTCACTTGGGACCTAACGCCTGGAATCTCACGGACCTGCTTGTCCAGCTCCTCCGCAATGCAGCAGTAGTAAGACTGTACCTCAACAGAAGATGGGACTGACCTTCACATACAATGTTAGCATCAGGCCCATCCGTGGACAGCTGGAAGCAACTTCACAGAAATCAAGCATCTTTACAGCCAGCTCCTGAACCCAGCAGCTAGACATATCATCTCTAGGTGACAGCTTTGCTCCTGTGTCTGTCCCTTTGCACATGTGCCATGGCCCCTCCACATGTCCCTTTAGGCATGCATCACAGCCTGGATAAAAGACCCCTCCTTCCTGCCCCTCTCTCTTTCTTTCTACCCTCTCCCAGAGGCTGCCTCTGACCCCCTCCCAATAAACTTCCCATGAGAGGTCTGCTGCATGGTGTGATTAGTTCGGACCGGTTTCTAACTCACAATATGGCACACACACACACACACACACACACACACACACACACACTATATGAACCCATTAAATGTGGTGTATGTATGTGTGTATGTGTTTATAATAAATAAATTAGTAGTGCGAGTCTAGGCAAGCTTCTTATTTCAGTCATTTTCCCCTAAATTTATATGCGACTCTGTAACATTGCCTTAAAATGAGTAAAATTACAATGACTTCCTTTACTTAATGGAAACATCCGCAATTAAATTAAGTTCAATGGACCCAGAACCACTGTTGAATGAATATGCAAAGGATCTGAATGAACTAAGAAATTCTAAGAAAATCACAATGAGAACGTTTATTTCTCTCCACAATATAAAGAGAAAAGTATGACTAAAAGTCCATTATTGAGAACAGCCTCTCTTGACTGACAAGTGCTTACCTAACAACTGACTAATGCAGTACACCAAGCCAAATGTTTGCAGAATACGCATTGTTTTCAAGTTCAGAATTGTTGACTACCATTTGTTGGCCCATAATGGAAAGATTAACAAAACTGACTTGACTAAAGTCATGCAAAATATTCCTGACCATAATGTACAAAGTCAACAACAAAACAAGACCCAGGAAATTAGAATGATTCTGAAGCCTAGTAACAGAAGTCAGATTATTATAAGAATCAAGGAAAAATAATAGAACAATCTCACTCATGAATAAAGAAGAAACTACTAAATAAACTGCTTCAAATTCAAGCTAACAATTAATTTAAAAGTTGATGAAGCATATATGATCCATTTTCATATTATAAAGATAAAGAATGTTTTTTAAGATGTACTATTAATAAGTACATGTAAGTGTGTGTGTGTGTGTGTGTGTGTGT
>NC_034611.1:14216963-14228063 GCF_900095145.1 Mus pahari | reverse complement strand
TGTGTGTGTGTGTGTGTGTGTGTGTTTGTGTGTGTGTGTGTGTGACTGGAAGGGTATGGTTACTAGAGAACAGCTTCCTGGAGTTGACCATCTCACAGGGGCTTTGTGGTTTCTGATGTGCTGTATACTCCAGGCTAGCCTCCATCTTTGCCTCCTGATTTGCCATGCGTGCCCATATTACAGATGCTAGCCCTGCATCCTGATTTTCCAATGTTCTAGGGATCCAACTTAAGATAGCCAGGTTTATGCAACAAGGACTTTAACCCACTGAGACATCTTACCAACTCAAGTAGATAAAGTTATTTTAACACATAAAAATCAGATGATTCATTAAACACACATAAGACCAAGGAAGAAAACAATTTCAAGAGACATGAACACATTTCTTTTCTTTAATGGATAAAATGCCATAAATAACTTAGAAAGCAAAGGTTTATTTTCATTTCTATGTTCCAAGGGATAGAGTCCATCAGGATGGGGAAGTCATGGTAACAGGCAAGGGAAGGTAGAGGGACAGTATCAGGAAGCTGATTGGTTACATTTTCATCAGTACACAGGAAGTGGGGTGAAGTTATAAACCCTCAAAACGTGCCCTCTTATGATGTATAGCCTCTGACAATGACATAAGCCTCCCAAAGGCAAGATAACTTCTTTAAGTAGGACCACTAACTAGGAACAAAGTATCTGAATGCATAAGCCTATCAGGGCATTTCTCATTTAGACTAGCAGTGCTGCTCGAATGCTTAAGCATCCCTGTAAGTAATAACTGTTTCAAAAAAACTACAAAATTTCTATTTGAAACTGACTAGAAAAGTGTTTGAAGTGAAGAATATATATGGGTCATCCCTACTCATCCCTACAGTTACCGTCCACCATACAACCTCAGCAAATTCACACAGCAGAAACTGAAGACTGGAAAGAAGGAAGAAATGTGATAAGATTTTACGCAGAGAAAATCTAATAAAGTAGCTCAATAATTACAGCATTAATGAATAACTTAGAAAGTTTACAAGAAACTGGCTAATATACAAAAAATGGTGTGCTCCTATATATTTACAACAACTGGAAAACAAATTGTTTTAGCAAATACTATTTTAAAATTAAAACAATAAATTATGAAGAATAAATCTGACAAAAGATGTACACTAATTTTACAAAAAAAAATCAATAAATATTGGTTGGTGATAAAGTTTAGGAGAGAAGCCCTTGCTTAAACTGTCAAAGACTTAAGTTCCATCCTCAGCAAGGCAGAGAAAGGTTTGGATGGAAAGGTGGTATAGAATATATAGCTAAATGATGGCTAGTCTATGCTCACTATTTGGTGTCTTAAGGAGTTTCAACTCTTTACAAATTGACACATAGGTAATAAGCCATCTTGATGGAAAAAACCTATACATATAAGAAAATAGAAACAACAATAAAACCAACACTAGACGTTGATTTTGAAGTATCTGCTGAAAAGATATCAGAGAAGAATAAAGTAAATGACAACAGTCAGAAGAAGGTGGTGGGACACCCTGTGTAGCATTCAAAGGAATCACAAGGGACTGTGATGGTGGTGGCAGAAAGGCAGAAAAGATGCTTGCTTTGCACAGGATAAAGCGCAGTGGCAGACTCTTCATGCAGACATAATGGGCTTGGTTGGTTTAGACACATAAAAATAAAGAAGAGTAGTATTGTTACTCAGCATATTAATCTCATAAAGATCATACATGTGATGCAAAGTGTATATAACATAATTTAAGAAATATCATCATGAATGACACTAGGAAACAATTTCTTCACAAAACACATGAAGTGCTAAGCATGAAAGAAAATTGACTGACCCATTGGACTATATTAAAATTTCAAAACATTGGTCATCAAACATTGATAAAGTGGAAGAAAAACTATGAAATCAGAGAAGTTATTTGCAACCTGTTTAACTGTCTTAGTCAGGGTCTCTACTCCTGCACAAACATCATGACTGTAGTGGCTATTCCTGGTTGTCAACTTGACTATATTAGGAATGAACTACAATCCAGAATTGGAAGGCTCATCAGTGAGCCTAATCTGGAGGCTGGAAGATAGAAGTTTTTGATCTGGATCTTGGTATGGAGATCTTGAGACACAGTGGTGATTGATTCCAGAAGATTAAGACAGGGAGATCTCTGAGTTAAAGGTCATCTGGGATTAAAGGTGTGGTGGCACATACCTTTAATCTGGGCTACACCTTCTGCTGGAGACCATATAAGGACATTGGAAGAAGGGAGTCTGGTTCTCGCTCTTTCGCCTGCTTGCTGTNTGGGACTAAGCAACTGCTAGATCCTTGGACTTCCATTTACAGCTACTACTGAACGATTGTTGGGAATTGGACTGCAGACTGTAAGTCATCAATAAATTCCTTTAATATATAGAGACTATCCGAAAGTTCTGTGACTCTAGAGAACCCTGATTAATACAGAAGTTGGTACCAGGAGCAGGATTGACTACATTGGACCACTTCCTCCCTGGAAAGGACAGCATTTTGTTCTTAGCGGAGTAGATATTTATTCTGCAATCGGGAACTTCAGAAGGGACTTAAAGAATTATGAAAGACAATATAAATTGTCTTCTAGTTTTAATTCTTTTGTGGATTTCTTGGTTTTGGTGGTGGGTAAGGGTATAGAATAGATTTAATATGAGGCTTCACATCTTCTGTTTAAATGTCAATTCTAACTATTTTTAAGATCATTAAGTTGTATGGACTTTGTGTTTTGTTAATTTTGTTTTGTGGTATTTATTTACTATACTTATAATACATTTTATTAAAATTATTTTAAAATGAGCAACAAACAGAAAGCATTTCATAAAGGATGATGTCCAAATTGCCAATATATACAGGAAGTGGCTCTCAGCCTTATTAGTCACCAGGAAGGATAATGAGGACTTCCAGGAAAGACTTCTGCTACACGCAGTACAATGGCTGCTTAGAAATATGTCCAGACTAAGCAATAATGAAGACATAGGGCAGAAAGAACTCTGCCTTCCACCTGTACAGTCTCTTTAGAACTGTGTAGTACCATCTTCAAGATTGAAATATGAAAACAATCTACACTCCAGCCATATGTTTCTCTTATCTAAACACCAACACAAACATGTTCACAGATACATTAAGAACAACATACGATATTTATTGGCATGGTACTTCATAATAATTACTAAAATGTCTATCATCAGGATGTGTATAAAAATTGATGGGGTCATACCGTAGAATACTGTCCTGTAACAAAAATCAATAAACTCCTGGTACATGAGTTTCCCTCATGAATATAGGAAGTGACAGAAGAAACTCCAGCTGAATGATCACGTAACATGAGACAGTCATTAGATAAAATTCAAAAGCAAGTGAAACTATAATGCAGAAACCTAGGGTTGTAGTGGTCTGACTTAAGTCACGTGACTGCATATGATGGAAAGCCTTCTTTCCCTCTAGAATCTCTCCCTGTAAATGTGTGCACACAGGAAGTCTACCCTGGTGGCACACACTTGTAACCTCAGAACCCAGGAGGCTGAGTCAAGACACGAGTCTGAGGCCAGATACAAAAAGTAAATATCTAGTCAAAACATTGTTATTGTATTAGTTTTACTGTGGTTAAATTGCTAACAATCAAACTGTTTCCAGTCAGACAGCAATTACAGCCTTACTAGTTGGCGTGGGTTAGGCAAACCAAGCCAGAAGGCCTGTGAAGAGTCTCATGCAGATAAGACTGAGAGGAGCATTCTGTCTCCTTTCTCTTCATCTCCCTTGACTGCATTACTTGCATCTTAGTTGACTAGCCAGGTTGGCAGAGAACATTTCAGCTAATGGGACCTCCATGTGTTTATTCAAGTGTCGCCAGTCCATCGTGTAGGGAAAAGAACTTGGGTGTAAGAAGTACCAGAACCTAAGACCAGGAAAACCATTATTTGCCTTTATGAAAAAAAAAAAAAAGAAAAAGGAATTGTTTCATGACTCTTTGGAGCTATAGTAACAGACATGGGGAGCTAGCTGGTCTACATGCTGGGAACTGAACTCAGGTCCTCTGCAGGAGTTTCTTAACCACCGGGCTATCTCTCTAGCCCCTTGATTTCTCTTTTAAAATAACAACAATATCAACACTATTAGCAGCAGAATCCAAACACAAGAACACTACTCTTACAATAAAAGGCTGATAGGAACCTCAAGCAGCATAGTAATAGAAAATTGTGTTTACCTACAAATGATAAGAACCAGCGTCTGAACTAAAAAGCTGAGACCTTTGTAAACATTCCATCTGTATCACGAAGAACTCAAATGTAACAAAGAAAAACAAACAAACAAACAAACAAAGAAACAAAAAACCAAGTGCCTATTGCCCCTGTCTATTGTAGGGAACTACAGCATCTCTGTTTTCACAGATTATCTACTGCCTATCTGATTTCACATGTGTATTTAGTCATTCTATGAGAGTTTCCAAGAAGCAGTGATTGTTAGGATCTAGAAAACAAGTTTTTTTTTTTTTAGAACAAAAGAATTTAAATAGATAAGCAAATGAATAGAAAGTTTAATCTTTTTAAAGTTAAAAGTAATTTGAAATGCAAAAGATACCAGATGACAAAAAAACAAACACTAGCCTTCCCACATTGATTTCTCTGTGGTAGGATGCGAGAGCTGCACTCCAGTCAGATGGATTAGCCTTTTCCTTTCCAGGCGGCAGCATTAATCTTTGGAAACACAAAACAAAAACAGGAAGAGCTCTGACTTTCTCCTCATTTTCTTTTACCTGCCCAAACCTAGATTCTATAGAGAGTCTACACTGTGCCCGCTTCATGCAGAGGGTGAAACCATAGGGCCCTGAATTGGCTTTGAAAAAAGAACTGGTGGCTACCAGGTTAGGGTACCTGATAGAGCTGCTTTTTGTGGCAATTTACAAAGGGCAAGATCTCCATCTAGGTGCACATATCATGTGCATGTCACCCAACAGCACACACTTTCCTTGAGTTGACTGTTTCTACTCGACTGTAACCAGATCTAGTTTAATATTTTTGTTGGTTTTGACATGGAATAGCTAAAGCTCCCTATATGTTTATGCTAAACCCCTAACGTCTAATGAGATGTTATTAGGAGATGGAAGGAAACTTTAGGTGGTCATGGGATTGGTATCCTTATAAAAAGGGACATCTGTCTCTCTGATTTGTAAAGATACAATGAATCTTCTGCTGTCAACAGCCTGATCTCAGAGACTTAGCCACCTAACAGTAAGAAATCAGTCTTTAAGCTCCCTGGTTTCTAGCATTTGCTATAGCAGCCCAAACAAAGATCAATGCCATTGTGACTTGTGCCCAATGTTGCTTTGTATTTTATAAGTATTTATAGTGAATAGAAAGCTGTTGACTTTCCATGCTAAGTTTATGTATTAATTTAATCCATCACCTCTATATTTCATTGTATTGTTTATGTGCATATTCACAGCTTGTGATTAAGCAATTGAAGTTATTTCTTCCTATCTAACCGGAGAAACTTAACTTTTGCTTTATTGCATTGACTAAAACCCTACTTATATTTGAAGGAAATCTTTAAAATCTAAAATCATTAAGTAGGATTAAAGTCTATATTATTTCTTTGTAAACAACATGTTGCATGCTAAGGAGACGCTTTCTTCTTCCTGAGTTACTGAAGTGTTCCTAATAAGCAGATGGTAGACTGATTAAGCTGCCTTGGATTTCTTTCCCTTGTTTCAAATGTTTAACTATATTAAAATTATATACTAAAATGTATCATACCTACTTTTTTAAATAGTAAATAAATCTTTCATAACTGGAAACTCTTCTTTGTACATAATTAACTTACCTAATTTTTTAAAGATTATTATTGTTTTGCTAATGTGAAAACATAATCTATGGTTAACCACTTCTCTGCCTGTTCAGGCACAGACACAGCCCTTCCCTAGACTCCTACTTCACCCACCTATTTCTTTTTCTGTTGCTGTGATAAAAACACTGTGATCAAAGAAACTGAAGTAGAAAAATGGTTTAACACATAGTTCCAGGTTAGCGTCCACCTTACAAGGAAGATATGAGAGGGAACTCACAAGAGCTGGTCACATGATATCCAGTCAGTAAGAGCCTTGAATGCTTGCATAGTTTTAGCTTCCTTTGTCCATTTTAACAATCCAGTGTTCCGGTGGGGATGGAGTTACCCACAGGAGGCAGGCCTTTCTTCCTCAGTTAATATAACTAAGATCCTCAAAAACCTCTAGCCCTTGCTTAGAGACCCATCTCCCAGGTGATTCTAGATTTTTGTCACCCTGACAGTTAACACTAACCATCACAACTTCATCCCTCAAAGAGACACTCAAAACATCACTTTTAATACATAACCTTATACTTCTTGTCTCTCACAGAGTCATGTTTGTCTCATAATGTAAAATACAGTCCAACTTTAACAGCCTTCATGTTCTTAACAATGCCAATACTTTTAAAGTTCAAATCTTTTAACTGTGAACTCCTATAAAATGCAGTGACATCCTACCAACATGCCATGGCACAGAGTAACAGTAAGAGTAAACATTGCTAGTCCAAAATAAAGGAACCACAGCATAACAAGGAAGAATCACCCGAAAGAAACACCAAAATCCATCAGGTCGAAGAGCAGATCCTTCAGCTCTGTGTCAGGCATAAGGGGCTTACAATTCTGTGCTCCAAATGACCCAGGTAACCTCATCCCTTCAGCTCTGTCAAAAGCAGCACACAGCCTCCATCCTAAGCACTGTCCTTTCCATATCTGCAGCTATCCTGGGCAGATGCCCGGGCATCTTTAATATCTAAAATCTCCATTGCAGCTAATGCTTCCCCTTTACTGCAAACGTCTCAGGGCCTCCCATGCGTGCCCCACATTGCCTGGCATTAGCTGTTTCCAATGACTTTCTCAATCTAGCATCTTTTGTCTTTCATGCTTGCAAAGCCAGTACTATAAGGACCATGTTGCCAAGTTCTACTGCCAGTCCGATAAGTAGCCTGACCTCCTGAGGTGACAGTTATACTGACATCTGTGCAGTGACTCCAGGCAAACGCTTCTGTAGGCGGCTGTTTTGAGAAGCATTGGAGCAGTGCAGCTCCATCTTCAGTCCTTCAGATGCTTCACTACACGGAGCCTCTGGGGAGTTTTCCCCCAAGGGATGCTTTTCGTGTTGTCTCTTAGGTGGGTATAGGCAGCTTCTCTTCCACTCATTCACTCTAACAGTCACAACTGTTTTGGCTTTTAGTTTGGGTTTGTTTGCTTAGCTTGGGGGCTTTGTCTGGTTTGGTTTGGTATGGTTTGCTTTGTTTTGTTTTGTTTGAGACAGGGTCCTTCTGTGTAGCCTTTGCTGTTCTGGAACTCACTCTGCAGATAAGGGGGTCTTGAACTCAGAGATTCTCCTGCCTCTGTCTCCCAAGAGCTGGGATTGATCTATCATTTAAAAAAATTCTACTTCACTCATTCTCTCAGGACATAGAAAGAATTAAGTCAATCTCGATCAACTAATCACACAAATGAGACCACCCCACTCTTGGTAGAGCCCTTGTTCCCCTCTGAAACTTCATGAGCTAGAACCCGATTATCTGCATTTCTCTAAGGATTCTTGTTTTTAAACTCTGCTCTGAATGGTCACTATACCCTATGTATAGCATTTTAGAGCTTCTCTAAACCCAATTTCAAACTTTCTCACACTCTTCTTAAAAGCCATTTCCAAAGACCCAAAAACCACATAGTCCGGTTTGCTATAGTAATGAGCCTATTTGGGAGACAAACTTCTGTCCCCATTTATTTTCCAGTAGTAGTAGTAGTAGTAGTAGTAGTAGTAGTAGTAGTAGAAATAATAATAATAATAATAATAATAATAATAATAATAATAATAATTTCTGACCAAAGTATCTTAAGGAGAAAAGGTCTATTTCATCTCACAGTTCATGGTCCAGTCTGTCACTAAAGAAAGTCAGGGTTGAAGGAGCCTGAAGCTATTGGTCATATTATGTTAGCATGCAGAAGATGAGAATAATACATATATACATGCTTTTTGGTGAGTTTCTCCATCTCAGTTGGGGAATGGTGCCACTCACAGTAAGCAGGTCTTCCCACCTCTATGAATATAATCAAAATAAAATCCCACAGAAATCTTCAGAGACCCTACTCCCAGTTGATTCTAGGTATCATCACAGTTATGGTTGGTATTCGTTTTACCTCTAAGGTTTGCAATATACTATTGTTTGTGTGTAATCACTTAGGTTTATACACTTATATTTTAGCTTATGTTTATTTTTCTAGTTTAATATTTTTCTTCTACCTACAGATGTAAAGATTCATTATTTTTCTCTTTAATAGTTAACAACGTATCATAACATCACTGGTAGTTCGTAAATTTCTTTATCTTATTTAGGCCTCATAAATCTACTTAGTGGGTAGTTTGACTCTTTCACATTTTGGGGATTGTGTCTCATATTTTCTCACATATCACTCCCATCTTTCCCTTCCAATAAGTCCATGTTAGATCTTACCAGTCTCTTGTGTGCACCTGGTGTGTATACTTTGTCTCTTATGTGCACTTGGTCCCCTGTGTGCACTTGGTCCCCTGTGTGCACTTGGTCCCCTGTGTGCACTTGGTCCCCTGTGTGCACTTGGTCCCCTATATGTACTTGGTCTCTGTATGCACTTGTCCTTTGCTCTTCAGAGTTTTTCAATTTTGATATTTTATCCAACTCTACCATCTGCTTTCCAAACATATCATCTTGAAGTCAAAAGAGTTCATAACCTTATCTGTTGAGATGCACATTTTTGATAATACCAATTTTCAGTAAAGAATAATCATTTAATTTTTTAAAGTAGATACCTTTTGTCTATGGTTTTTATCACAGGATTTACCCTTTATGTGTGTTATAGCTACAGTCAAGTCTGAATTCTAATCTTCAATACCTAGATCACCTATATGTCTAATTCTAATAGAATTTCCTTTCTTTTAGAATTTTTTCTGCTGTGTACATCCTGGCACACATGATCTTATGTAAATCTTACATGTGAGAAAATTCTAGACTCTGATAACTCTACTTTTCTACAGAGATGGCTTGTCTAGGCATGTAGCAGAAGGGACATAGGTTGATAGATGTAATGAGAAGATTCCAAATTTTATATCTATTTCTGTATCTGTATCTTCATCTGTATTTGTATCTGTATCTATATACACATACAAATACACAAATACACCACACACACACACACACACACACACACACACACATTTTGGTTTCCTCTCAGTAAGTCAATGTGTTAAATTTCAAAGGTATCTAATAATAGTATAATATCTAATAATAGAGTGGTTAGTAGGAAATCTCCCTCTTGGTCAGCCACAGTTCACACTTTCATGCTGTTTGACCTGCAAATAACTGAAAACTCTAACTTGAGTTTCACATCTGTCCTCATGTGTAAAGCAGCATAGAGAATGGAGAGGTATTGAAGAGGAGTAGAAGAATAAAATACTAGACTCAGACTATTGAAATGGCCCAGTGTATTAACACCCTTGTAGTGCAGCCTGGTGACCTGAGTCCATCTCTAGAACCCACATAAATGTGGAAGGAAAGAATTATCCCCACACACTTGTCATCTGACCTCCACATGCATGTACCATGAACCCCTAAATACATACAAACACACATATACACAATAATAACATGTATTTTTAAGTTTTAATGAAAATAACCCATTGGGCACATGTTCTGTGCTTCGATTTTCATCAAGATCTTACTTTGTCAATTCCTGGATAATAAAAATGTCCTGGCTGCAGAAACCCAGAAGTCCCCTGGGACTGCCTTGCTGCCACTGCTCAACTGCTCCCTGTCAGCCACATCTGTATCTCAGAAAAGACTATGTTGAGACAGGTGCTTTCTCAAGTAGGTTGCTAAGACAAGCAGGTCCAGGATAGGAGGCTGCTCTCTCAAGGTGTCCCAAGATCCTCTGCAGCGGCTCCTACTTCCTCATCCCCACCCCCACCCCTTATATGAACCTGTCTGGCTTCCTCCTCCACCCTGTGCAGGGAGGCTGATTGCCCCCCCCCCCCAGTGTGTGTTCAGTCTCATCTGTAGATATCAGACTTTTTAGACCCCTTCTGTCTTTTTATCATTTATTTTGCACTGCAAAATCTAACACTGGCTGCTTTTAAACTCACAATTTCCATGATCCTCCTACAGTCTTTCTGAAAACGCTCAAGACAAAGCTAGTCCTTCTTGGCCACTTTGACCTGGGCTGTTGAGAAATCGGTGAATGGCTTAGAGGAAAATTAGAATGCAAGTGATCTTGGCACATGTCCTAGTCCAAACATTTCTTAACCTGTGGATCCTGACCCCCACAGGGTTTACAAATCAGATATTCAGTACATTATGATTCATTACAATAGCAGAAGTACATTTATGAGGTAGGAAAAAAATAATTTTATAGTTGAGGGTCACCACAGTAGGAGGAACTGTATTAAAGGGCCACAGCAATAGGAAAGTTTAGAACAACTGTAGACCAAAGCAAGGGCTGTCATTCAAAACCATCAGAAGTCTTTTGCAGTCTTACAAAGTAAAATACAAAAAGAAACCTTAGGAGAGCAATGTATTGATGGGACAGATGGAGACCAAATACTTTTTGTTCTGTAAAATCTCAGCTAGTGTTTAGGAATACGTATATACATATACATAATCACACATGTATGTGTATACCTATATAAGTTTTGATGGTTTGTATATTATTGGACCAGGGAGTGGCAACATTTGGAGGTGTGGCCTTGTTGGAATAGGTGTGACCTGCTTGGGGTAAGTGTGTCACTGTGGGTGTGGGCTTAATACTCTAACCCTAGGTGCCTGGTAGTCAGTCTTCCACTAGCAACCTTTGGATGAAGGTGTAGAACTCAGTTCCTTCTGTACCATGCCTGCCTGGATGCTGCTATGCTCCTGCCTTGATGAGACTGAACCTCTGAACCTGTAGGCCAGCCCCAATTAAATTTTTTTTATAAGAAATGGGAAGGGGAAAGTGAGGTAATTTTATTATAAATCTTGAAAACTAAAGAAGAGGAAGGAGGAGGAGGAGGAGGAGGAAGAGGAGGAGGAGGA
>NC_034611.1:14214955-14216854 GCF_900095145.1 Mus pahari | reverse complement strand
GAGAGGGGAGAGCAGGAGCAGGAGCAGGAGCAGGAGCAGGAGCAGGAGCAGGAGAAGGAGAAGGAGAAGGAGAAGGAGAAGGAGAAGGAGAAGGAGAAGGAGAAGGAGAAGGAGAAGGAGAAGAAGAAATGTTATCAGTTTTAGAGCATCTTAAGAAAAACCATGTAGATGGAGAATGAGGAAAACTCCATGTAATATTTCTGCCCATACCTTCCCCGAGAAGAATGCAGTATATAGTATATGAATCCATACATTTTAATTGACTCTCTGATGTCCCATTGCATGAATAGAATAGGAGGGCCACGGAATCACAGACATTTAGTTGACATCAAGAAGTCTGCAGCTCAATGCTTCTGTAGTCATCTGATATTCTTGTTTTCATCTTTCAAAGGTACATTCAGCTATTCCCTGCATTTATGCTACATAGATACAGGAAATAAGTTTTCAAATAACTTGAAATGACTCTTGGAACTAGAGTGTTATTTTGTGTTTAGGACGAGGAAAAGCGAAGTGGGATAAACTTTATTCTGTTTTTATACTGTTTATAAATGGAGATTCCAGTATGCTGATTACTTGATAAAGAATAATAAACTGAATGTAACAGTTTCTTTGTGCACTGACCCTCTCATTTAACGTAAATATGGCTTTTCATGAATTGTATTTTAGTGCATAACACTCAGCTGCCCTATGGATGCTTGGTGTCCAAGGCTTTCCCCTGATTCAGACTCTCAATTCCCATTACTGAATGGGTCCAGGATGGTTATTTGGTCACAGTGACTATTGGTCTTCTGTAGGAAAGTCTTCTACATTCTCTCAATGATTTGACTCTTCCTGTGGCAACCTAAAAGAAAGACTAATGCAAATGTGAATTTCTTAAGGAAATTGTGCAAATATTAGAAAATATAAAGTTTCCTTGTAAGTCAAAGCAAATGTGTAAGCCAAAGCAAATTTGAGTAAATACCTGCCCAGGGTGAACAATGAGGTAGTCCGAAGTAGCTACTGTGTTGAAATTATTCACTGGCTGCTCTGCACAGGATATGTAATCCGAGAGCTGGTATAGACAAGGATGGGCTAAGTGGATATAGACATGATTTCTTTGTGAGCCTGTAATATAACATTACAACCTTCTTATTATATCTTTACACATAAACCTAAAAGCGACGGGACTCTAGACAACAGTTATTTATCTGACCAAATAGTTGAATATAAAATTTTTAGGATATCTGAAATTATTCAGACCATCTACCTTGCTAATAAATACAATTACCAATTCAACCATGCAGTGAGACACTTAATATTAACCAAATGCGGTGGCACACATTTGCAGTGCTAGAGCTGGGTAGACTGAGGCAGAATGATTTCAAGTAAAAGGTCAGCCCAAGCTGCATAGAAAACACTGTCATAAACTCCTGTGTCCCCTCAGAGAAGCCCAGAGTGAAAACTACTTCCACTTCAAGAGAAACAATAGGATGGAGTTGACCCTGGCTTCAAAGTATCCAGTGCTCCTAGAAGCTCTACCTTGATCAGGGAGTGCTATTGACAAATGTCACTCTAAACTCTTCCATGCCCCACTTATTAACTCACCCTCTTAGAGAAAGAACTCAACACCCCAGCAGTCCATTCATGCTACGTATGGATCCTTTCTTTACTGGCTTCTGAGGTACACCAGCTTAGAATAACTCAAAACTCTCAAGTCCAGCTGCCTGGATAGAGCTCACTGACCATAAAAATGCTAATGGAGAAGCAGTTTGAAAATATCTACAGTGAATGACCATTGGTTACACACTGGACTTTATTTTGACATTTCACTCCATTGGGGGTATGCACACAGTTGCAGAGTAGATATGGGGCAATAAAAAGGACCAGTGCAAGGAAAAAGAAGAAGAAGAAGAAGAAGAA
>NC_034611.1:14123966-14214810 GCF_900095145.1 Mus pahari | reverse complement strand
GAAGAAGAAGAAGAAGAAGAAGAAGAAGAAGAAGAAGAAGAAGAAGAAGAAGAAGAAGAAGAAGAAGAAGAAGAAGAAGAAGAAGCAGCCAGTTTGCATCAAAGTGTGTGAGGAAGTAGCTAGTAACTGCTACTTCCTGTTCACAGTTTGGTCAGTATTATTGTTGAAGAAAACAAAACACAGCCACAAACTATAACAAATTTTGTTTTGTTTTGTTTTGTTTTATTTATTTTACTTATTTTATTTTATTCATTTGGTGGTTTTTGTTCTTCTTCTTGTTGTTGTTACTGTTGTTTACTGCTTCAGTGGAGTGAAATCAGATTATTAAAGCTGCCTCAGCCTACCCACTACAAGAGTTACTGTTGGTAAACCCTGGCCAAATACAGGTCTTATCCATACTTTTTTCATTTCTTCCTAACTTAATGTACCTAGCTTTTTGTGTATTTCTAAGACAAGTTCTGATAGGCAAGTGTGCATGTTAGATTCTATCCCAAGCACACTAGAGGCAAATTTTAAAGGGAAAAGAATATTTCAGTCATTCACTTAACTCTCCATGAATTGCATGAGTGCTGAGTTAAATCGAAGCCCTACTCTACAGAAAATGTATAATTAAGAGAAGTAACAAAGTTATAACTGTATTGTTTTCAGAGGCTATGAGAGGGGACCTAGGTCCTGCAAGGGACCTGGCAAATAAACTAAATGTAAACACTAAAAATTAATTAGTAAGGAAATATAGAAAAACTAAGAAAAGCCATGCTAATTGTAGTAGTCATTTCTTTATTCAGTTATAAGATGGTTTTATTATTACATGCATTTGTTTCTTTACTGTCTCACCTGATAAAGAACCAAGCCCATCCTTAAGGACATGTCTATGAAAACACTAGGCCTATTGGATATCCCCACACACCAGGAGAAACAGAATGGAAATGTTCTCTGACCCAACTATATGATAAAAATTCACATGCTAGAAAAATTGTTTTATACAAACTGAAGCCACCAGGCATTGAAGGACCATTGGGTACACTTACTTTCTAATGCAATTGAGAATATGAGTTCTAAATTTTTCAATCATTTTAAGAGAATACAAACACACACACACACACACACACACACACACACACACATACACACACACACACACACACATAACTAGTAGCTACTTCATTATATAGAGCACAGGGGTACAAGAGCCTTGTCTGGTTTCCTGTGGGGTGGTAAATAGAAAGAAACAGCATCTTAGTGGAAGGAGGTGGCACAAGAAATGGATATGGATGAAGAGCCAGTGCTGGTTCAGGACTGAACATTCTAACCAGGGTGGGCGTTGATAGAGCCACATCACTGTTCTAGCATCTTGGAGTATGTCTGTAGTAGATCATAGTCTTCCCAGGGGAGTGGATACTTTCTTCCCTAGCAGGATTAAACTCATGTTTTCGTTTGCTGGGCAGCCCAGATATTTTTAAGAAGGTTGTCACTCAGCTTGATGTTGCTTGCTTTCATACCTCTAACACATAGAGAAAGGATGTAGGGGTTGGTTTATTCAGATTTAATAGCACAGTGGATCAGACCACTCTGAAGGGGGAAAAGTGGGCTCTTCTTATACAAGAAGACCCTCTTTGGAATGATAAGAAATAATTTCCTTTTAAAAATGTATTTATTTTTCATTTATGTGTGTGGTTTTGTGTTTGGGTGTGGTCTTGTGTACATGAGTGCAAGTGTCCATGGAGACTAGTGGGTGTTGGTTCCCCTAGAACTAGACATAAAAGCGGTGTGAACCACCCAGCATGGGTGCTGAGAGCTGGTCTTGGGTCCCTATAAGGATAGCATGTGCTCTTAACTGCTAAGTCCCAAGGAAGAATTTTTATCACATGCCCATTGGGCTCTACATTTCCCAAGCTTCTCATCTCTTGTCTTTGGACAGATTTTTCCTTCAAAATCACAACTCATTAGGTTTTCCTTCTATGTCCAAAACTGACTCTGTTATTTTTCTCTTGAAAAGGGATACACAGGGTTTTTCGACAGGCAATATGAGTTTTGAAGACTCTCAAAGTCTTGGGAGTGATATTTCAAATATTGTCAAAGTCAATAGATTATAAGCATATTCATTAAGGTTGTAGAAATGTTTACTATTTTATGAATAGCTGTTCAACCCCTTTTCTTTGTTTCTTCTGATTTGAAGTAAGAACAGTAATAGCTCCACTCACTCGGGTCATGCACTCTACCTTCTAGAAAGAATTCCAATGTTTCTCTTTCAAAGGTGAAAACCAATGCTTCAGTCAAAGATTGTTGCTACCTAAAAAGCTGTAAGTTGGCCATCAGCCATCCAGACAGAGTGCTTGAACCAACATCATATTGATCAGGATTTTGATCTGAACCATCTTGGTCTCAAGAAGTAAGAAAAAATAATTATTTTGTGTCTAACCTACCCAATCTATTTATAATTTCCTTCAAATACAAAAATGATTTCTGAACATAAATTATTAAGTAATTTCCTTTCTCTGCTGATTTTTAAATATCATTTTAAACAATTCTTTTGTATTTCTTTTACCTGTTCTGGAGTGATGGCACCATAGTATTTTGGGTTTTGGTTTTTTTTTTTTTTTTTTTTTCAGAAATTCTAAAGCATTTGTTGCCCATTTTTAAAATTTATATTTAATTGTACATACCAAACACCCAACCCTTCTGGAGTATATAATTTATGTTTTAGTGAATTCACAAACTAGTGCAAAATATCTCCAGCTAGAGTTAACTTAGAGGTTAAGAGCGCTGACTATACATCCAAATGACCTGAGTTTGATTCCCATGTGGGAATCAATTGTGGGAAGTCACAATTGTCTGTAACGCCATGCCCAGGAGATCTGTTACCTCCTTCTGACCTCCATGAGCTCCAGGTACACAATGGTATGCAGATATACATGTGGACAAGTAACCCAGTTATGTGCCTTTTGTCTGTGACAAATCATGGGACAAAAGCAACTTAGAAAAGGCTCATGGTTCCAAAGTAGGAGCCATAATGGAAGGCAGGGTGACCCCAGGAGCTTGAGGTGGCTGGTGACATGGCATCTGCAGTCATGAAGCAGAGAGTACTGGCTGCTGGTGCTTGGCTCCTTTCTCCTTTTTATTAAGTCCAGGATCCCAGATCATTTAATACTGCTGTCCATATTTAGAATGGGGCTTATCAGTTTAATTAAGATAATTCTTCATAGTTATGCCCAGGGTCTTATTTCAGTAGTGACTCTAAACACCATCAAGTTGACAGTCAGGATAAATCATGGCAGCTGCTCTATGTCCCTCTGACCTTGTCTAAGGCAACTAGCAATGAACTTAAAACTCTATGGATTTGTCATATGGAGATTGCACATAAACAGAATCACACAATATTAGTTATTCTGTGTGTGGTTTCTTTCATTTCCCAAATGTTTTCAAAGTCTACTCATATGGTTTCAGGTGTCAGTACTTCCTTGATTTCTATGTCTAGATAAGAGTCTAGACGTTATACCACTACAATACTCATTCACAGCTTTAAAGACATGTAAGTAATTTCTACTTCTTGTCCCGTCTGAAAAAATATTCATAAGAACATTCATATACTAGTGTTTCTGTGACTACATTTCCAGGTCTTTTGGTTATACACCAAAGGTTAGAATTGTAGGGTCAGGTAAACAGCCTGCCTTTTAACTTTTTAAAGCTACAAAAATGTTTTTCTAAGCCAGGCAGTGGTGGCTCATGCCGTTAACCCCAGCACTTGGGAGGCAGAGGCAGGCAAATTTCTGAGTTCAAGGCCAGCCTGGTCTATAGAATGAGTTCCAGGACAACCAGAGCTACACAGAGAAATCCTATCTTGAAAAAACCAACAACAACAACAAAAAAGTTTTTCTAAAATAACTACCAACTTTTATATTCCCACAAGCAACAATAT
Organism: Mus pahari; assembly: GCF_900095145.1. Taxonomy (NCBI): domain Eukaryota; kingdom Metazoa; phylum Chordata; class Mammalia; order Rodentia; family Muridae; genus Mus; species Mus pahari. The sequence goes on along the minus strand of NC_034611.1, from coordinate 14,210,894 downwards.
ATACAGAACCCAATTTCTTTTCCTCACCAGAACTAGCTACTTTTCTTTATATTCTTCCTAATAGGTGGAAAAGAATACTGTACAGTAGTTTTGATTTGCATTTTCTCCTGACTAACAACATTGAACATCTTTATTGTCTGTGTTGTATATCATTTGTAGAAATACAAACTAAGCTCAAATTGAGTTGCTTATATTCTCTGGATATCAGAACTTTGTCAGCTATTTGAGTTATAAACATTGTTTCTTTAGTTTCTCATGCTTTAAAAGCTACATCTAAGAAATCTTTGTGTAACTCTAAGGTCTCAAAGATTTACTGATGTGTTTTCCTCTAAGTTCATATTAGTCCATGTTTTTTTGGCTATAACTGGATAAACCTGCTGTGTAATTTGTAAAGAACAAACATTTATTTGGCGCCTGCTGAAAGCTCCTGTAAAGTTCAAGCTTTGGTGGTGACATCTAGTGAGGGCTTCCAAATTGGTAGTGACCCTCCTTGTACAGTGTGCCAAGAGAGTCCAGGGCTCACGGAGGTCATTGAGTAAGACTTGTAAGCTTGACAGACAGTTCACTTTTTATCTTTTTTCAACTTTTTCTCATAATTACCCATTAACTGGTATCTATTAACAAAGGTAAAACCGTATGGACTCTCAACGTTACCACATGGTCCTCCCACCTCTTAACATCTCAAAATAAGGTTCAATTTTAGTTTGAGTTTGGTGGAGACATTTATTTTTATTTTTTCCTTTCACTGAAAATAGATTTCTTTCTCACATAATATATATCCTGAGTATGGTTTCCCTTCCCTCCACTTCTCCCAGTGTTTCCTTAATATCTGGATCTGCTCACTTTTTCTCTCATTAGAAAACAAACAGAGGAATAATAATAATAAGGCATAATTGCATAAAGAACCTCCTGTGAACAGTTTAGAAACACCACCTGTCAATAAAAATCGGCCTATCAGCTGAGGCAAGAAATCAGAGGTGAGAGCTCCAAAAGGAGAGACGTTGAGCTGGAGCCCATGTAGATTCTTCACCCCTATATTCTAGCATCTTTGTCACTGGAAAGTGTTCTGCAGGCTTCTAAATGAGAAATATAAACATCAACTCATCCACAGAGTTGGTACAGGATAGGGTCAGGCACGGGAGAAGATTCACCCTGATCTCTGAAGAGACAGACACAATTCACACGAAGCTGAGAAGAGATACCTAAACCACATGGCAGGATTTACAATCCAATAACTTAACTTAATAGTGTAACTGAGTTATGAGCCAGTGGGAATGATCCAAAGCATAAGGCCTAAGCATTTATTTATAATTAATTAAGTCTCAGAGTCATTATTTCGTGAACTTGTGCACAGGTGGAAGACCATATTGTTGTAAATAATATAATAAATACTAAAACTAACACTTTGGAATTGGGTAAACCAAACAAACAGAAGGAAAAGAGCCCAAGAGACAACACAAGATTCAAAACCCAGTGAAAGATTTAGGAATCCCAGAAAAACACTAAACTGGAAGCCATTGTATATAAGAAAAAGACCCGGTATAGACCTGTGTGGACCCTGTACATGTCCCCGTGGACTAATATAAATTCTGATCATATAGATTTAGAAGCCTTGTTCTCCTGATGTATTCTATTCTCTTTGACTCTTACATTCTTTCTACCTTTTCTTCCACAGGATTCTCTGAGCCCTGAGGGGAGGTGACGGAGAAATCCCATTTAGAGTTGCATGTTCCAAGGTCTCTAATTCTCTGTATAGTATCTGGCTGTGAGTGTCTATATTTGTTATTATCTACTGCAAGAAAAAAAGATAAACAAGGTACTGATCTATGAGTATAGCAGAATGTCATTGGGAGACATTTTATTGTTACTCTGTCTCTCTCTCTCTTTTTAACTCTATTTTGATGGTTGTATTTGATTTTACCCAATAGTCTCAGGTTCTTGGTCACCCAGTATAGGCTATGATGTGTTTCATTTCATGGAATAGGCCTTAAGTCAAATAAGAGAGTAGTTGGTTACTCCCCCAAACTTTGTGCCACCATTGCACTAGAATATCTTATAGACAAGACACTATTGTCAATCTAAGGATTTGTGGCTGGCATGATGTTTATATTTCTCTTTCAGAAGCCTGCAGAATATTTTCCAGTTTAAAAATGCTAGAATGTAGGAGTGAAGGTTCTATGTAGGCTCCATGTACTGGATAGCTTTGTGTCAACTTGACACAGCTGGAGTTATCACAGAGAAAGGAGCTTCAGTTGGGGAAATGCCTCCATGAGATCCAGCTGTAAGGCATTTTCTCAATTAGTGATCAAGGGGGGAGGTTCCCTTGTGGGTGGTGCCATCTCTGGGCTGGTAGTCTTGGGTTCTATAAGAGAGTGGACTGAGCAAGCCAGAATAAGCAAGCCAGTAAAGAACATCCCTCCATGGCTTCTGCATCAGCTCCTGCTCCCTGACCCGCTTGAGTTCCAGTCCTGCATCCTTTGGTGATCAACAGTGGTTTGGAAATGTAAGCCAAATAAACCCTTTCCTCCCCAACTTGCTTCTTGGTCATGATGTTGTACAGGAATAGAAACCCTGACTAAGACACTCCAGCACATCTTCTCCATGTTCAGGGAGTTGTATATGGGCTGTCTTTAGAAATGGGGCCCTGCTGTTAGTTTGTGAAGAGCAACCTTGGCAACACCACCCTGGGTTGATGGGAGATTCCCATGAAACACCTTTGGCCAGTACTTTTATTGGATGTAACCCAATCACATTACTGGAAGCTTCACTTGGTGAAAAATGATGACCAGCTTGGGCTCTGGCTCTCCTATTACTTGAAGATTTCACTTAGATCACTTTGTTTATGTATAAATTTTAGGAAGCTTCTACAGTATTGTGTTCATATTCTACTCCCCAAATGTCTCCCAATTATAGCTATCTGTCCCTGTATTCCCTCCCTCATTTCCTTCTTCCTTCCTCTTCCCAACTCAATCCTCCCACTTCAGTCCTCCCATTTATCTATAACTATTTATTCTATTTTCCCTTCCTAACAAGACCCATCTGTCCTCTCTAGTCCTTTTCTGTATTCCTAATTCTTGTGGTGCTAAGGATTGCAGCTTGGTGATCACTGACTTAACAACTACTCCTGTCATGTAAGTGAATACATAGTGTATTTGTTTTTCTCATTCTAGATTACCTCATGCAGAATATTTTATCATTCCATCTAGTTTAACTTAACTTGTGATTTTCACTATTTCATTTTTTAATGAGTGTGTAATATTTCATTCTACATTGTGTAAATATGCCACATTTTCTTTATTCATTCTTCTCTTGAAGGATATCTAGGTTGTTTCCAATTCCTCGCCATTATAAATAGGGTAGCAATGAACATGGTTGAGTAAGAGTAACTATGGTTGGATGGACGGTTCTTTGGGTGTATGCCTAAGAGTGATATAGCTGGACCTTGATGTATACTGAGTCCCCTTTTCCTGAAAAACCACTACTTGGACTTCCATAGTGGCTGTACAGATTTGCATTCCCTTGGTGGGACAATTAAATCAAAGACAATTTATAATGTTTATTTCATTTTCTGCTATTATTCACTTAGGACTTTAAGCTACTTTTCTGTTGTCTTTACAAGTGGTTTAAAGAACACGACTTCTTATTGAAAGGACTTCTTTTTCTTAACAAATTGTATTGAAATCCTTGCTGAAAGTCAGTTCTTCACAAATGAACTAATTCTTCTTGATTTCCTCACATCATTTTGTTTTGTTTCGTTTTTCTTTTTAACAGTTGGGGATATAATGCTTCGATCCTACCACTTTTATAAGCTTTGTACTACAGGGTCTAGTTAAGTGTCCAGACTAGTAGAAAATCAGTAGAAAATTTTCCTTTCCTTTTATAGATTATGTGATTGTGTATGTAGAAAATACTACACATTTCTAGAGCTAACAAATGAACCCAACATAGTTTCAGAACGCTAGCCCACTGGATGCAACAACCTACAATCTATACCCCAGTAAGAGCAGCATAATACCCCAAAGAGTTTTCCAGAGAGCATTACGTATCCATGGTTTTGATTCTGATCTTTAATTATGAAAGATTTCAGTCTTTCATAATGAAATGTAATGTTGGCAGTGTGTGTTACACAATTTTGACTTTGGACATTTAATTTTTAGCAAAGCAACGTTTAACTAAACTTTGAGAATTTAAAATTATGTATCTATATTTATAAAAACAAAGTTTAAAGGCTTTTTTTTTTAAAGTGTGTGTGCATACCTGCTAAGGATATGTGAGTATCTACAGAAACCTGAAGGGAAAACAGAAGATCCTGGAGTCATCTGAGTTGGGGCACTCTTAATCACTGAGTCATCTCTCTTCCCTTGATGTAAAGTTTAAAACATCCTATAATCTGCACAAATAAAGAAGATTATGGTTAAATACATATTGCAGTGTAATAGAACGTATACCTTGCAGCATTTAGGCAAATGATGCAAGGGCATAGGACGTGTTCTGGCTTTCTCTTACAGTCTTAATTACCAGTTTTACTCTTTTCATTACCTAAGACTTATGCTTGATTAAAGAAGTTATTTATATACAATTACGCTTTGCTGTACTCAGAATATAATATTTTAAAAAATTAAACCCACAGATTACTAAATTGCCTGTTTGTCATCCTCTGCTTTGTTTTTACTAAACCTCCAAGTTTTCCTCCTTTCCAAGCCTCCCTTATTCCTCAAGCCTGAGCAAACCCTATGCAAAGTGTCATCTCTTAACCCTGCAGGGAGCCACGTGGCACAGCAAGCTGCTTCTGGTAAGGCCAGGCGGCTGTTTCCACTCTGTTCTTATGATTCATATTTGAAATGCCTCCCAGAGTCTCATGTTTGGATTGCTTATTCTGCAGCTACTGGTGTGTTCTGCGAGGCTGAGGAGCTGTTAGGAGTTGAGCCTGGCTAGCTGGTGTAGGGCAGTAGGAGCAGGCTTGGGCTTGCGCTTTATACTTTCTTGTTCTCTGCCATGTGCACAGCACCTCCCATTTTCTCCCGCCTCCAAGCATCCGTTACCATGTTGGAGTTCAAGCTCTCTGAAACATGAGCTAAAATAAACCTTTTCTCAATTAAGTTGCCTCTGCTAGTAATTTTGGTTACATCAATGCAAAAGTCACTGAAACATAATTCAGTGTTTATTCTAGACCTTCTGATGATCTGTGGTGGCTCATCCCTTACCAGTTAGCAAAGTAACCTTTTGATTTGTTGTATAGTGCTTTCAGAGTTCCTGTCTGCAGCATCCTTCCAATCTTAATGTTCTTTCTGAGTAAAGCATCCCCAACATATATACAACTTGTAGCTACCTGCCTTACCAAATAATCACATGCGCTAGTAACTTTTAACTTGTGTACTATGGCTTTTCAATTTACAGTCAGTCTCTTACATGATTGAAATTTGTCTCTTTTTGTCACCTTTAATAATACTCCATATAAAATATCTATCATACCAGTGTGAAATGCCAAATTTCATGACTTAATAGTACCAATCATAGGCATTTATTTCATTCTCCTCATAAAATCTTTATTATTCAACTTAAAATAGAGTTTAGGCTCAAATTATAAGTTTGTTTAAGAACACTTATTTAAATTTTCTATTTCACTTAGAGTTTATCTAAATCAGAAATAACTGCAATCATCAAAGGATATTTGATAAAATATTTTAATAATTTCTAGTAATTTGTTAATATAAAGGCTTTTATTGATAGAATTGAAATGGTAAAACTTTCAAGCCTATCTGAAACAAATTGGTGGTAGCATTTTAAAAACATTTGAATTTTGTTTGTAAATATATTATAAATAATTGCCTTATATTTATACTTGGCCTATAATTTTTATTTTTAAATATTCTGCTTTTTTCAGATGTTGAACTAGACAAGAATGTATCTTGAGAGCTGAATAAAACATACTGTAAGCTACATCTGGAATACTTTCTAAGGCCCTTTACATATGTTAGTCTTCTCTGTGAAGCTCCTAGGAGCACATAGTGGCAATCACAGGCAAGGGGATCAATCCTGAGAGTATATCTCCTTCATCTTCTTAAATAACCTCCTTCTACTTTAGGGCCTGCTTTCTTGACTACACTTCCCACATTTAAACTCAACGCCCCATCATTCTGTTGGTAGATTGTACTATAGTACTTTAAGCATATGTATGTCATCTCCTCAAAGAGGTTACTGTTACTACAATTTTATTTGCAAAGCCACATTGCCTTCCAAGTATTCTCATAATGTGTCTTCTAAATGCTTACTAACTTTGGTAAACATGTAACTATTGTTACACATTAATATCCAACTACTTTTCCAGGAAGGAGTCCATGGTCCTTTTCATTCTTCTACTGTCATGTCTCAAGAGAATGCAGAGGCATTTACTATACTGGCTCCCAATTTAAAAATTGTGTCAGTGTCTCAGATTTGTTTATCATGTGTACTGAAGCACTTGACTTATAATTATAATGCAGGAACAAGTAATGCTGTTACATGAATTGGTAAGTTGTATCTATATATCTCTGTAGTCAATTAACTTATCATCACTCAGTAAGAAAGATTACCATTACACTGCAAAGAACTCAAAGAGACCATGTGTTTTAATGTATTGAATGTCATTTACTTGAAATAATATATAACAACTGACCTGTGAGTCCTACATCAGAGGCTCTTTTAGAACACTGTACAACTTTAGCAGAACGTCTCCCCCCCCCCCCACAGAAAGAAAATGTAAGTTAAAAAGTAAAAGTATCCAGGCCAACGCTCCAGTAAAATACAGGACTTATTGACATCTCACAATTATAATCATCCTGGACAGTGTATATTGTTCTGGCTACCGCTTGGAATGCGCTTAGATGGCTTAATAAAACAACTGTAAAAACATGTAGCCATTGGGTTATACACATATTGCCAACTGTTATGTAATCAGTTTAATCTAGTATCAAAGCCTTCTATTCTGGAGGGGAACTTCCTAAAACAGGATGTTTGCAGGGACATGAAACAACTGGATTATGTAAGGGGAGAAAACACTATAGGGAAATACCTTAAAACAGAGTAAACAAGAAAGCTTTAGGAAGTCCCTGAAACAGACCTGATTCACTAGAACCTAGAACTGTCCCTTCCTCCCTATGAGTAATATAAACAGTCAAGTTTGCTAACAGTCACTTTCATATGAGCCAAGCTGCAAAGACGATTCATAGAGCAGACCAACTTCTTAGAGGAAGCAGAGATCAACTGAGCTGCATAGGAGAGGTTCAGACCAATTGGACCATGTGGAAAGGAAAGTCTCCCACCCATGAGCTGCCTGCAGGCTGTGTAGTGCTCTCCAGATCCCCACCTTCTGTGAGCTGTCATTCATGCTTGGGTGGGCTTTGGTAGTGCAACTGTCTTTGAATCATTTCTACTCCTGTAACTCCTCACCCATATTTCTGTAAGTAACCCCAATAAAACTCATTGGCTCACCAAGCTGGATTCGGGTGGTTTCTGTAATTTGGTCTGTAGTCAGCTCCCTGTTTGGAATGAGCATATGTTTGTTCACATCTCTCCAGGAATAGCGTCGCACATCACCAATTTGGACAACTTAGTCACACTACTTTCATCTAATTGCCACATGCTAGGTGATAGCTAGCATCCGTATAGATTTGTCATAAGAAAGATTAATTCTAAAAGCAAGTCTTAGGTCCCGTTGCTTTAAAAGTGGATGTTATTCCTTAAAATGAAATGTCAGACTAATTTTAAGAAACAATTAAATATACAGTTCCTTATAAAACCATTGAATGATATAACTAGAACATGTATTATTCCCTAATAGGGAATAAAGAAAATACTATATAAGGAAAACAAAGTATTCTTGCTTCCAAATAAGAGAGAGCAGAATCTATGTGGATGAAGATGCTGCTTCATTGAAAAAAAAAAAAGCCACAAGGGTTCCTTCCTTTAAACCCCCCTCAGAGGAGCAGATTCCTGATTCTTGATGACTTATTGGGGGTTTATCCCAAGACTGATAGGAAAACTTAATGAAACCTGAGGGCTCTGCCTGCTTTCTACATTAGAACTATAAGTGTTAAGACAAAGGGCCCCCAGTAATGATGGACCCTTACTTCCTTTTTTCCATTTCTTTCTTTGCCACTACTGAGAAGTGAACCTCACCCATGCTCCTGGCTCTTGTCTTGAGATGGAAGAGGAAACAGCCAACAGTACAAAACACATTGTTTCCAAGCTATGGTACTGCATGGACCAAGTACACTAGGCATTTCAAATGTATGCGGTACGATGGACCTCTGAGATGACCATGTCATTAGCTGAGGTGTATCTGTAGAAAGCCTAAGCTCTTAGAGTGCACAGAAACATAAGATTCCAAGCTCATACAGTGTAATGCCTTCCCGTGTTCTTATTTCTCTCGTAGTTCACTTTTCCTTCCACCCACAGCCAAGCAGTGAAATCCTTGCCTTGCAAGCACCTTCATTTCCTTTGTGTCTCTTGCCCCTTAGTCATGTCTAAGTTAAGCCACCCCCATATGCCCACCATTAGCTACATTAGTTGAAAAATGGGCAGGATTTCTTTTTAGCCCAGGATCACTTACTATTATGGATGCTTTACACCCGCCTGATGAATGCACAAACTTATTTCCATGCATGCTCTCCCAGGGAGGCCTCCTTTTGAGCTAATGGATTCTATTACCCATCTCACTAAGAGGAGTTTTTATAACATTGCCCTCTTGTATCATGCTCATACCTGCCTTATCCCTGCTAGATGGTTTGCCCCACTGCCTGTCCTTGCTCCCTGAACATGATCATAATAATTCTCAACTTATCTGCTATACCAGCAATTCTTCTCTCTATTCATTTTCCCCATAAATATAAATATATTGTTTCTTATGATTTCAACAATTAATCCCCTTGATTCTATTTTGCTTCATTGTTCACATTAGTCTTCCTCCTGAACTACCAAATTCAAGAGTTACCCATGGCATTTGTTATTTTCCTTGTGCCTGGATATCAGACAAAATGTAGCTGAATAGAGTTATCCAGGATCAGGTGGATGGCTTACAGTACATCAGGCAGGAGATGTGGTGAGAGATGGGGCCACAGTGGTAGGAGTTGAGGCCACTCACCTTCTCAAAACTTAGGGGGACAGGAAGTGGAAATTGGCAGGGAAGTAGGCCTGGCTATAAAATGTCAAGGTCCATCCCTAGGGACCAAGAGTCCATCTACCTTTGCAAGATCTACGACATTCTAAAACAGCACAAATGTCTAAATGCCTGAGCTGATATGTATATTTCACATTCAAACCACAATTGCTGCCTCTGGCTTGTATTCTTTCATATTATTTGGTCCTGTTCTCCCAGGCTTTCATTCCACCATCCTAGCTAAACAACTTTGGTTGAGATCAATAATAGATACATGTCAGTCCTGTCTTATTACCTAAGAGACCCAACACACCAAAATCCCAAGATTTTCCCACAGCCTTAACTTTACTGACTTATCACATTCTTTGCCTCCGAATGACTAAGTGCCCAATGTCTTTCAACTCCATTTGTTTTCTGTATCTGGTTATGGCACCTTATTGCAGCACCATAACTTTAAGGACCACTGTATGGTGAAGTTTATCAGTCTCTTGACAGTGCTCTTTGTGAATGAACTCTGGAGTTAGCAATACACACACACACACACACACACACACACACACACACACTCATGCTCACACATTCACATACTTATGTACTTCATGAACATCCTGATTTTAACAAGTCTAATATAAACACCGTGCCCTCAAGGCTCACTTTCCTAATATTTCTTCCTTTGTGGGTTAAAAGGATGGCCCGGGTCCGGCCCAGAGCTCAGGCCTCTGGGCGAGGCGGGAAGTTTGAATGTGTGCACCCCAAGCTGCCGGTGAGAAGCCTCAGGACCTTGCTCTGGGGATGGAGAAGCATAGTCTGAGGTCCCCATGAACCTGCTGGAATTGGCTTGGGGTCCCTGAGCCTGCACGGAGACGGAGGGCGACAGGTTCTCAGACTCCTGTACACCGCAGACGCTGCTGGATGCCCTGGAAGAGCTGAGAACAGAGTGGGGGTCCATGGACTGACTCAGCCCCTGATCCAAAAGGAAAAGGGCAAGAGGAGAGCACCAGCAGGTTCTTGCAGGGATGAGAGTCTTTGGCTTCCTAGGGAAGGTGGGTTGGCTCGGTGGAAACCTAGGCTGAGAGCACAGAGAGGCCTCCTGCGTGAGAATAAATGGATGGATGGATGGATGGATGGATGGATGCATGGATGCATGGATGCATGGATGGATGCATGGATGGAGAGAGAGAGAGAGAGAGAGAGAGAGAGAGAGAGAGAGAGAGAGAGAGAGAGAGAGAGAGAGAGAGAGAGAGAGAGAGAGAGAGAGAGAGAGAGAGAGAGAGAGAGAGAGAGAGAGAGAAAGAAAATATTACCAAAAAAAATCCTGAATGATTCTGTTGCCAGACATTTCTGGTAATCCAGAGTTTGGGAGAGTCATGCTGTGGCTACGGGAACGTGACCGTCTGTTGGCTCTCTGCCCTGCGGTCTTCTCAGCTTTATAACGAAAGAACACCGGCCCTTTCCTTCATGTGGCAAAAAGGAAAACATTAACAACAAAACGAGGCACCTAAGCTGTTCTGTTACATGAGATTCAGGTTTGGAGGCATCGCCAGCTATCTTCTGCGTAGTAGTAGATGTTGGAGCATACACCTTAACTTCATGGCCACGAACATGAATCAGAGTGTTCAATCTGAAGTAACGAAACATCAGCTCCTGGCTCACACGATCCAGGACACTGTTCTAGACTTGTGACTGTTGGGGGCTGAAGCCGGCACTAAGAATTTGTCCAGAAGGTGAGTTCCTTTTCTGGAATGTAAACTGTAAGAACACAGTATCAAGCAAGTAATCCTATGCCTCATGTTAGTTTAATATTACTAATTCATAATTCTTGCCTTATTGTTTCCCCCTCTGTGCTGCTTATTTGTTTTATTTCTGTGTTAAAAAAAAAAAAAAACAAAACAGCAGAACTATATTAAAGAAGAAAGGCCTCCTTTTTGGCTCATGGTTTAAGGATTTTACCCCATGATGGCAGGAAAGGCATAGAGCAAGAATGACTTTAGTTGTGGCATCCTGGGATGTGGTAGAGTTGCTCACGTTCTACCAGCGCAATCTGGAACTCTGAACAAATAGAATGGTAGGTTTTTCTTCCTTGAGAAATAGCCTCAGAGATGTGCCCGGATTGTAATCAGGTCTAGTTGACAGTGATGATTAACTCACGGGGCCTATACATACTTGTGTTAAAATTAAATGGTAACTCAAAAAGATTATGTTATGTTATGTGATTTCAGTGTATAAGGCTTTGCACAGGCATTCATGCATGTGTGTGAGTGTGGGTGCGAGTGTGTTCAACCTTACTCTAAGCACTTTGGTTCATAACTTTAGTATCCATGGATAAACAGAGTTAACCATTAACTAATATTTTCTTAGGTTAAGCCATTTTTTAAAAAATTCTTTCTTTCAGTTTCATTTTAGTTGTTTAGTATAAAAAACACAGGTGAGACGTCAACCTCAGGGCTTACACACAGTATTTAAATCATTGCTTCATGGCCCTTGCAGAAATGATTGATCTTTTATTTCCAACTTACTGAAACATAGTTTCCATTTACTGTTTACTTTCACCTAACATATATTACCTTTTGTGGTAGTTTGAAAGAAAATGGCCCTTATAGGCACATAGGAAATGGTACTATTAGGAAGCATGTCCTTGTTAGGGTAGGCAAGGCCTTGTTGGACGAAGTGTGTTACTGTGGATGGGGTTTGAAGTCTCAGATGCCCAAGCCAGGACCAGCATGGCAGCCTCTTTCTGCTGCATGCTGATCAGGATGTAGAACTCTCCCACCCCATGTCTGCCTGTGTGGTACCATGCTCTTTGCTGTGACAATAATGCACTTATCCTCTGAAACTGTAAGCCAGCCTCGATTAAGTGGTTTCCTTTATAAGAGTTGCCATGGTCATGGTGTCTCTTCATAGCAATAAAAACGCAACTAAGGCACCTTCTTAGTTTTTCTCTGCCACTTTTTGACAGCCAAGTCGCTCTCAGGTAATATATGGTTTGCATCTGTACAGCCTTCCAGAGTTTATTTTACAGGGCGTTTGATTTGTAGTTACAGCATGATTTGACTGTCACACCATAGGCTTATCTTATAACATGAATGCTAGGTTGTATTTATGGCTTTCTTTCCTCCACCACAGCTGCAACCTCTCTCTCTCTCTCTCTCTCTCTCTCTCTCTCTCTCTCTCTCTCTCTCTCCTCTACCCATCCTCTAGTTTTTATTTTGTTTTGTATACTACTAGGTGTGTTTTTCATCATGCTGATCTGAAATGTTTCATAGTTCTATCTAGGACTCGTGGGAAGTTAATTTTAATATGAACGCTCTCTGTGATGGTTGTTAGACAAAGCAGCATTGAATTAGTCCCAACTGTAAGAAGTATAATATGGGGACAGTTATCTTTCTGCTTCTAAAAATGAACTCCCATGCTTCTAGCAATTGTGTGTGTGTGTGTGTGTGTGTGTGTTTACATTGCCCTTTACATGACACAGTGCACTCACCTTCTTCTGCTTCTAAGTTGTCCCATGATCATTGTCATTCCCCACTCCTTTCCAGCTTTCCATTCTGCACTTCACCTCATTTCTTGTTTAGTTTGCATTTGTCTTATTTTCAATGATTTTCTTTTTTACAATTTCTATATTGACCAAAGCAGATGACAACTTTTGCAGTTATCTAACATTGATAGTTCAATACTTATTCTATGTCATGCATGGATCACAATCTTGTATCCTGGTTGTGAGAGCTACTGTGGTCTGTCAGGCTGAATACCATCAAGGTTGTGTCTTCAGAAATGTCTATTTCCAAGTTCACTAACCTTACAAGGTTGTTGAGATTGTTTCATTCTTATTCAAAACATCTGAGACAAGAAATGGTTAGAATTATTTCACATTTTGAAATATTGGCGTATGTTTTGTACAATATTTTATGGATGACACTCAAGTTTAAATATAATTGACTATATATACGCACTTTATATACAATAGCCTGAAAGTGATTTTACACATATTTTAAGTATTTATATGCTTGATATATAATCCTGTGTGCACCTCTCTGCAGAAAGGCTTCATGCAGGAGCTAGAAGACCCCTAAATGTTGAGGGGATTGGATTGGGATTTGGCCTGAGTAGTGCTCAGTCTGTTCCATTCTTAGGTTTTTCTAAGAATAGCGTGAGTGTACAAATTCACTTCCTTATTTCTAAGACATTTTTCTCACTGGCATCTGTGTTAGATTCCGTTTGAGGAATATAATTATTTTTATTGGTCTTTCCTGTGTTGTTCTATTAAAATATTCTCAAGTTTATTCTCCGCGTTCCCGCTTCTGCCCCAAAGTGGTGCTCTAATTCTTTCTTTGCCTTTTATTTCTATGGCAACATCATTGCCAAATTTGACTACATGATCATTTAAGAGGAGAGCCCCCCATGTAACATGTTTAAAAAATGTATTTTAAAGAAGTAAATTAAAGTAATTCAAATATTATCTTTTGTTTGCATACGCCATGTTTTAGATTTTATTTTTCTGTTTCTAGAAGAGTCCTTCTAGTAAATGAGCTTTTCTCTTTCTGTTTCTGGAAGAGTCCTTCTAGTAAATGAGCTTTTCTCTTTCTGTGCTCACCTTTTGGCCATCTTTCCTCACCCCCAGAGCATGTTTCATTATAGATAAGTTAGCTTTCAGATAGTTAATAAAATGTACCACTCTGCTGTATGAGCCTTTTGGTGGGGGTGGTCGTAAGACATTGTGCCTCTTCTGTGTTTCACGAATGCTTCTGCTTTCTTTTGGCCTGTCTGCTTATTAAAATAACAGGTGTTATAGCCCATTTAAAACCATGAGCTATACACGACATCTTAGCATTTTCTCTCCATTTGTCCCAATGGTCAGCATATTTGGCTATAGTCCTCAAAGGCTGTACTGTGGAGGCTTTGCCAGATCTTTCTCTACTGAAGATGTTTTAGGGTTTCATTGGCTATTGTTGGTTTCAGAGAAGGAAACAATCAGACCAAATACGCTGTTTATTATCAGAAGCAGCCCACAAGCTCTGTTGTTTTGTGTTTTTTTTTTTTTTAGTTTGGTTTTTTATTGTAATTCATTGTCACAATGCATATTATTCTCTTAATTGCTGGTCACATGTCTTGTGAGACAGTATCTGTGAGCTCTGAACATGCCCATGAGTTGCATAGCAACCCCAAGTTTTATTCTTCCAGGAGTCTGCCCTAACTCTACCCTCTGTGCCCCAGCCTACCCTGACTTAAAATAGAATGTGTGGTACTGTGAGTCATTTGAAAATGGTTCTCTGAGAGACAGCATGTTACTTAACGGGTCGTACTAATCAAGAATGCATTTAGGGACGCTGCGATGACTAAGCGGAGACAGAGATGCCAATATCAGCGCTAGACATAAAGAGGCTTATTGATACATTAAGGAAACATCAACAGGTCAACAAGACCTTGGAAGAAAGTGGTAAACAAGAACCTGAAAATGGAGGAGTATTAGCATGCTTCATTGGAACAAGCCAAGCATGTACTTGGAGTGTGTCAGATAATGCAAAGCTCAAAGAAGTATTACTACATATGTCTGGACACTCTTAGCTATATTACTGATTTTCCATGTGCTACAAAATATTTTAAATAAAACGAGATACATGCAAACAAATCAAATCTAAAATTGGAGGCAAGCATGACAGAGCTTGCCCAACACTCTTCAGGGTAAGGTCTACAGAGAGTCCGGACTTCATAGATGAAGAAAGTTCTTTGACCCAAGTCTCAACAGATGATGGTGGGAGTGTGAACTCTGGGACCTGGAGCCCTGCAGAGGGCACAGACTGCCTGAGGCCAGAGCAGAGATAGATCCTCTGCCTCTGTGACCTGCCTGACTGTATCTACTCACAATGTAAGGACAATGAGAATTTAAGACTCACTACCAATTATTTCCCTAAAATACCAATTTCAAACCTCAAATGGAGATAAGTTCATCTGGGGGAAAGATTTGGACTTTAAAACTACTGTGTGTGTTATTCAACAAAATAAATGACATGTTTTCCAAATCAACGTACAGAGGGTAGAGTTAAGGCAGGCTGATGGAGGAATAGAACTTTGGTATGATATATAAGAAAAAAGAAAGTTTTATTAACACTGTAATAGAAGGGAAGATATTTAAGTACCTAGTCAAAAGTAAATGGAATGATAACACCATTAACTCAATAGCTCTGTTAACATTTGTACTGAAAGATTCGTGTGTGTGTGTGTGTGTGTGTGTGTGTGTGTGTGTGTGGTGAAGTGCTTGCAGATACTTGTCTCGTGTCCATGTGATCTGAGAATTTGGTCTAAGTAGTTGTAACTAGATCAGCTCGTAGAGAACCCTTTTCCACTCACCACTTGTAGTAAGACATTACTGCTTCTGTCTTGAGAGTAAGTAGAAAATATCTGGTGGATCACTTTGCTCTGATTGAGAGATGAAATCCATTCTTTTTTCCTTTATGAAATTCTTCTGCTTTGTCACACAAATAATTAATTTTATCTGTCTTTTGAAATGTGACAATTGCTATATTTCTACTCACTGAATTATTCTGTGTAACACAGGTGGAATTTCTTTTAAAGTGGTAAGAAGAAACCTTTTATTTCTTAAAAAGGTTCAAATATTAATTTCTTTTATCTGTACAATGACAAGAAACATTCCTGGAAAAAAAATAAAATAAGATTGCCTTTTCCTGTCTTGAATATTTCTTCCAAAATATTAAGCCAATAGATGTAATTAATATTCTAGGACCTTAGAATTAATATAGGGAAATAAAATTTCAGAGGCCATAAGAATCTCTTCCCAAAAAATATGAAGTGATGATTACCTGTCTGTATAAAATCATTTCTTCATAATGTTCCCCAAGTGAAGAACTTTCAGAATAATAGAGATGCAAAACTCGAATGGACCAAATCAGAGAGACTCTCTGTTTGTTTTTTGACAGATGTTGAATGTTACTTTAACTGAGACAGGAGAACAATAGACACAGAGTAAGTTCATGAAAAGCCACGTCTAAAATCCTAGGTAAGGCAGCGTTACTTTAAAATTATTAAGAACATTAAAATTTGTGGAACAGAATTTGAAGAATAGTAGGGCCATAAGCCCCCAGAGCAACCTCACAGAGACTTAGCACTCGGAGAAATGTTATTTGAGAAAAACACTGTTCGGGTGATACTAAAGAGGTTCATATATAGAAACCTAGAGCATGCTGATCTTCTTTCATGTACATGCAATGTATTATCATAAAACACAGAAGCTGGGTATGTTGATATCTATTATTAATCACTATCTTCCAGTTTCATGACCAGCTCATTAGCTTTTAGATGGCATCTTTGAGTGCATCTTTGTTGTGACCTATTAGTAACAACTAATATCTGTTTTTTTTTCCTATTAAACACGCTGTGGTTATTTTGTCAGAGTGAAAACCATTTCAAACTGTTGATTCATTAGCTGAATCTTGTTGATACTCTCTTCCTTGGGGGAATGGCTGGACCCTAATATATGTTAGCCCTTGGGACTTTTACATAGGTGACAATGGACGTTGCCCGTTATATTTTTCTCCCTTGAGCATTCTTACATATTTAAAAGCCAAGAAGACAAGCAGTCTGCTTTTAAGTAACAAGATTAATTTTCTTTCACTAAAATAAATTGAGTTTCAAGAAGTCCAGTATGTAAGTCAGGGCCATGGAATGACAGATGAGATACACATGTCTCAAGTTGGGTTGGACATGAAATTTATAAATAGAAGAGCAAAAAAAAAGGTATCTTTAGTTTATCATTGAAAAGATTTTTTTCCTTTTTCCCTCTTTATTGAAAATAGATTCTTTTCTATTATAATATATCTTGAATATAGTTTCCCCTCCCTCTACTCCTCCCATTCCCTCCCCACCTCCATTCCCATCTGGATCTACTCCACTTTGGTCTCTCATTAGAAAGGAACAGAATTCTAAGAGACAACACCTAAATGTAAGAAAATAAAATGTAATAAGACAAAGGAAAAAAAAAATTAAATGAGTCTGGACAAAGCCATCCAACGTAAGGAAAAGAGCCTCAAGAGAAGGTACAGGAATCAGAGATTCACTAGTCACACACCCACGAGTCCCGTAAAAATACTAAGCTGGAAGCTGTAATATATATGCAGAGGACCTGGTGCAGGCCTTTGTAGGCTCTGTGCTTGCCGCTTCAGTTTCTGAGTTCATATGAGCCTTGTTCAGT
Source organism: Mus pahari (assembly GCF_900095145.1). Classification (NCBI taxonomy): domain Eukaryota; kingdom Metazoa; phylum Chordata; class Mammalia; order Rodentia; family Muridae; genus Mus; species Mus pahari. The sequence goes on along the minus strand of NC_034611.1, from coordinate 14,193,555 downwards.
TGTTTGAGAGGGTGTTATCCTCCTGATGTCCTCTATCCCTCTGGGTTTTACACTATTTCAGCTTCCTCTTCTGTGGGGATCCCTGAATCTGAAGGGAAAGATTTGATGGAGACATCCCATTTACTGTTATGTGTTCCAAGGATTCTTTCTCCACCAAATTTCTGGCTGTGGGTGTCTGCAGTCTTTCACAGGAAGATATTCTCTATTAATCACTATATGTATAGCAGAATATCTTTAGAAGTCAATCTATTAATACATTTTTAAAAGACTACTTGTGTTTGGTTTTACACTAGGTATCTGGGCTATCTATTCTCTGGTTCTTGGTCATCCAACCAATGTCTGGTATGGGTTCTACTTCTAGAGTAGACCTTAGAGCAAATTAGACATTGGTTGGCTACTCCCAGGATTTCTGAGCCAACGTTGCTGGCATATCTTGCAGGGTGGACACATTGTAGGTCAAAGGTTTTATGACTGGATGGATATTGATGTTTTTCTTTTTGATAATCTGCAAAGTACCTTCCTGTACCAAAGACACTAGAATGTAGGGGTAAAGGCTCCAGGTAGGCACCAGCTTGACTTCTCCAAGTTTAATGAATTGTGTGGGAGCTGTCCCCAACAATGTGACCTGTGGACAGTTTTCAGAGAGCAACCCACTGTCTTAGTAACAGCCTGGGTTGTTTGGAGATTTCCATGGGATGACCTTGGCCAATAACTCAATTGAATGAAATCTAGTACTGGAAGACTACTTCAGGGACAAGGCATGGCCGGAGAAGAACATTGCAATTTTAAGTCTTGACCCTTAACAATGAATTTAAATTTTGGTTCATTCTCACTCTCCAGTATTATACTGTAATTCATGTGAAATGCATCATGAGATTAGCAATATTTAGCAAATTACTAATGTAAGTTTTATATATAAACATAGTATTATTATGATACAACTCTTATTTGTCTATTTTTAGTAAATATTTCCAAAGCAATAAAACTGTTAGTATTTTCTTTCCTCACATATATATGATCAATTTTTAAAGGCATATCTTTTAAGATTCTACAGAAAATGCCAAGTAACAAATTCTATGCAACATTTTAAAAGAGTTTTATAAAACAATGTACATCATTTAATCCTCATCAGATAAAAAATTCACAAAAGTAACTTAAGTTAATATGAGCTTTTAAGATTCAGGTTTATAAAAATAAAGAATGAATTTCATTGGATTTAACCAACTGAACAGGTGACTATTTTAATTGCATTGTTTGCCTGTCATTTTGTCATTATCCCTCGTTCTTGGTATCTTGAAATAACTCAGGGAAGAGATGAAGCAGTGCTCCCTGCCATGGTTATAAATAATAGATGTTTTGCTAGAACATTCATTTTTGACAGCTGCTAATTTTTTTTTCTGGTAGATCCTTTTGACTTCAGAAAAATAAGAAAGCCACAAAGTATTCACTCTTCCTTTAGGGAGAGCTAAATACAACAACTAACATTAAAATTTCCTCATGACTGGACTTTAAAGCTGACTAGTTAAATGAACTATTCAGTTAGAAATGTTAGTTTGCAATTCAGGAGAGACAGAATTCAATGTAGTCACTTCATACACTGTTGACTGAAACTGTCAATGTCCTTTGATTTCATGACAGCTTAATTTCATGCTAACTTTAAATTATCAAAAGTACAAATGATGAAAAACTGAACTCTCCCGGATGTGAGGGAGGAGATAATCCACAGAATGTATCAAACTTGTTCAAAAAAGCTTGGCAATAGCATGCTGGAAAGAGGGAACCCGTTTTCCCTTGGAAGGTTTTCCTGTAGGCACTTTTGTTAGAATGCAAGAAAAATTCATCTTTTAAGTAAAAGTATCTGTGCAGAAACAGAATGCAAAATTAGCATGTATGAAATTTTGTATAATATTATGTGAATATATATGTATATATAATAAATAGCACAATTTAAAGGGTTTTTGAGAGTTTGTCAGAACATAGCTAGAAAATATAGAGAGCACCAGGGGCATGCCTGCCCTGTGCTGAGGAGATTAAAATTTTATGTTCGAAGACACATATCAAATAACTCTCCTGCAGGGTGACCAGGCAAAGAGGAATAAAGATGTAGGTGGCAAGAGTATAACGGGAGCTGCTTCCTTCAGTTTGAAGACTGATATGAAAACAGCTCCAAGACAGACAATCCAGAGCAAATCTCACTTGGAACTCATCGCAGACTCTCAGGTCAGTGAACCCAACTCTGTCTCTACCCATCGATCATTCAGCCATCCCCACTGGCTTCTGGGGTCCTGCTGCCATTACTGATTAATACCTCCTTTTTCTCTATCCTACTATACAAGAATGATTTCTGAAGACTTTGTTCAATAATTCTTAGGCCAGAGCCCAGCTTCTTTGCAAATTTTGAGTATATGACACACAAACACACATACACACATGTACACATACACATGAATGGACACACACATTGTGTGTGGTGTCTATCCCTACATGTGATGACATTACAACTCTTACTCTCTGCAGAGATCTGGCTGACATTACAGCAAGAAATAAGGGAAAACAACAGATTCTGTGTGATGAATAGCTCTAATAAGTCTAAAGGCTCAGGCATGGTCACAGCAACGCAGAGACAGCAGTAAGTGTTCGTTGACTTAAGTGTTCGTAAGTGATCAGGATAGCTGAAGCTCACAAGGCTATTTGCTGTGTCATTAAAGTTTAGGTACAAAGTAAATTCTAAGACTCAATAAACAGGATCACTTTTTGTTTCTTAGTACAGTAAAGATTTAATTCAAGAAGAAATTAGATAAACAGATGGTTTATAAAAATTAATTGACTATCATGATGTCTGGTTTATGATAAGTGCTTAATAAACATGTACAAATATATTCCTCTGTTCAAAATATTGAAAGTTTTAAAAGGTGATAAATGGCTTATTACTACCAGTTTAAAAATTAATAAAGACTGCTTGAGTTGACAATTAATCATATTTCTATAGCAACAGGAAACCCTTGCATTTGCAAAATTGTGTCATCATTACCATTCCTTTTTTATGAATGGTACAAGTGGATTGATTAGCTTATCTGACCAAAGTCAAAAACAACACAGACCTATGGACATAAACATTAATAGTCAGAAGGTAGTGTGATAGTATGGCATCTAACATAGCACCAACAATTGGTTACCTACCTAGGGCTTACAGTCATGTGTGTTTTAACCAGTTTACAGTAAAAGAAATAACGTCATTGACATGGAGCAGGTCTCAAAACCAAGCAGAAAGTCTTTGGTTATTTCCATAACTTCATGCCACTATTGTACCAGTAGGTATGTCTTATCAAGCAGGCAGATCAATACTACATACAGTATGTAAGAACCAGCAACTATACAGATGAGAAATACTGAGAACAGAAAGATGGGAAAGAGATGGGTGATGGAGAAAACACAGGGTGGAGGATAGCTTATCAAAATGAAAAATGTATGAAAAAGACACATGGAACCTATGATTTTGAAGTAAAAATATACTCAGAGAGGAGAGGAGAACACAAGTGATATAAAAGAATGTGAGGAGTATTCCAGATTAAATGTCCAAGTGTGCGTGATGATAGGCTGGTAGCGGAGAGCCCAGAATATGGAGAGCATTAACCAATACTGAGAATGTATGAAGAAATCTCTCCTAGTTTGCTGCTCTGTTGCTGTAATAAAACACTGACCAAAACCAACTTGGAGACGAAAAGCTTTATTTGGTTTATAGTTTACATAGCATCAATGAAGAAAGTAGAGTAGGAACTCAAAGCAGGAACCTGGAGCTGGAACGAAAGGAAGAATGGTACTACGTTCCTTTCTACAGCTTGTTTTCCTTGCTGACATGTAGTAGGTTGGTCTCTCACACACCAATCACTAAACAAGAAGATGCCCCACAGACATGCATATACTTCAATCTAATGTAGGAATTTTCCCAATTGAGTTTTGCTCTTCCCATTTGACCTTGTATGTATTGTGTGTGTGCGTGTGTGTGTGTGTGTGTGTGTGTGTGTGTGTGTGTCTAAGTAGTATGAAGATAAGTACCCATCATGAGTACACATGCTGCTCCCAGAAGATAGATGGAACTTAAATAAAAATATGAAAATCTCATTGTGGATGCAGGTTACTTCCCTACGTTGTTGGTCAGGAAAATCCCAGAGGCACCTGAGACAACACAGGCTATTGACGGTGTTTTTGGGTGTCTACCATAACTAGATGGTAAACCTCTATTGCTAAAGATACTCACTTTTCCAAAATATATTCTCTATTAAAACACTTTCCAAATCCAAACACTTAACAGGTTTTTTTTTTTTTTTTCAAGAGAACAAGACTTTATTCATGTTTGGAGGCTAAGATGAGATGGCTCAGTGGTTAAGGGCACTGGTTCTTCCATAGCACCTTAGTTCAGTAGCACCCACATGGCAGCTCATGTTGTCCAGTTCCAAGGAATCTTCATCTGGATTCAGAAAGCACTGATACATACTACACAGGCATGAAAGAATGTCTGTTATAGTAGTAGATAGGTATCTGTGAATGGTGCCCACAGGAGAACACTTAACAGTTAATTAACCTTGTCCTCATGGGTCCCTGTAATACTTACCTCTCAGTCCCTTCGGGAAAAAAATAAAACCTATTTATTTGTTTAAGATCATTATAAATGTCATCTTTTGACTTTAATATAAATAGAATTATATACTTCATACTACTTAGTATTTGTTTCTTTTATGCCACATGATAATTTGGGGACTTTTTCCATGGGTTTTCTTTTTTTTTTTTGTATTAGTATTCTGATATATTGACTTGTATGGACATACTAGCTTTGTTTACCCACCCATTGTTGATGGACATTTGGGTCATTTCTAGTTTGGGGTGATCAAAAATCAAGCTACTATAAATTTCTGTAGGTAAGCCTCTACATACCTAAATTTTAATTTTCTTGAATAAATACAAAAGAAGGAAAAGACTGGTTCATATTACAGATGTATGGTTAGTGTTCAAAAAAGCTACAGATTTTTTTTCTAAGTGGCAGTAGTATTGTTCATTCCTAATGCTGTCTAAAAGATCTTGTTGTATCATGACATCCCTAATATTTGGTAGCATCAGTCTTTTTCATTGTATCCATTTTCATGTATGTGTAGGGTTATCTCATTTATATTTCTCAAACATATTATTAAGGCATTCATTATAATTTCATGAACTTGTTTTTTATGGGTTTCTCTTTTGGAGGTTTGCTCAAAGGTTTCGGAGTTCTTAGAGGGTTGTTTGGCTACTTATTTTTGAAGCTTATCAGCCCTTTTATAATCAGTGCACATGAATTTTGTTAGCTATGTACATTACATGCATCCTCCCATCATGAGCCTTTTGTTTTTTTTCTTTAAAGTATCTTTGATTTTTATCGAATGTAATGTCACATCTTTACCCACAACAATATTTCAGATATTATTTCGCTCCCCTGTGAAGTATTATAGGTTTTTTTCTCTCACATTTGTGTCTGTAGAACATTTTATGTTATTTTTGTTATGACATGTGGTAAGGGTTGGTAGCTCCCTTTTCTCTATACCAATGGCTAGTTAGTCCAGGTCATTCTTTTTCTTATTGACTTAAATTGGCAAACTGTCCAAAAGTAATTCAATCAAGTATGTGATGGAGAGGTCTGTGTCTGTACTTTATTCATCCAATTGATCTGAGTCGATCCTTTTACCATTAACTTGCTGACTCGAATACATGCAATTCTACACACTCTACTCAAAGCTGCAGATGACATCCTGAGTGTCAAATTTGTGCATCTGTAAATTTTTTGACATAGGGACTTTCTCTTTTTCCAAAATTCCCCTTAAATTATAGCTGACACAGTCTTCCTTGCTTAGTCTTGATTATGCAGGGTCCATCTACAAGCTGAGCAATGGAGAAACAGAAAAAGAAGGACCCTTTGTGTTTACTGGCTAGTCACTCCAAGTACATTAATGAATTCCAGAATTGATGAGAGATCCTACTACAAAACACAAGGAGGGAATTTTTTAAAAAAACATTTAGTGTTGTCAGGCAGTGGTGGAGCACGCCTTTAATCCCAGCCCTTGGGAGGCAGAGGCAGGCAGATTTCTGAGTTCGAGGCCAGCTTGGTCTACAGAGTGAGTTCCAGGACAACCAGGACTATACAGAGAAACCCTGTCTCAAAAAAAAAAAAAAAAAAAAAAAAAACAAAAAAAAAACCCAAAACAAACAAACAAAAACATTTAGTGTTGACCTCTGGCATCTACACATCACCATACATGTGCACACAAATAATGAATATGTATTGGCATCCAGGTTGAAAAATATGGAGTGTGGTGGCTATATTGCCAGGTTCTGTGTGTTAATGTGACACAAGTTGGAATCATCAGAGAGGAAGAAGCCTCAGTTGAGAAAATGCCACCATAAAATTCAGCTGTAAGGCATTGTCTCAATCAGTATCAATAGGGGAGGGTCCAGCTCATGGTGGGTGGTGCCATCCCTGTTTTGGTGGTCCTGAGTTCTATAAGAAAGCAGGCCGAGCAAGCCATGGGAAACAAGTCAGTAAGCAGAACCCTCCATGGCCTCTGCATCAGTTCCTGTCCCCATGTTCCAGCCTTGCTTGAGTTCTTGTCCTGACTTCCTTTAATGATAGTCTATGATCTGGACCAAATAAACCCTTTCCTCCCTAACTTGGTTTTTGGTCATGGTGTTTCATCACAGCAATAAAACCCTAACTAATTGCAGTGCCCTTGCAATGTTTTCACTTGTCTAAATAGAGCATGATGTCTAGAGCCCTTCCTAAAGTCTCTCTCATGAGTTTGATTGGAAGACCTTCAATGAAAGGTTTTAAAGGCGGAAGTGAAGTGGCATCCACATGTACTTTTCCAAGTCCTGTCACAGTTTCATTGTTCTAAATGAAGGACCCTGTTTTTTCCTGCAGGCCATTCACATGCTAAAGTTAGAGACACTAGAAGCCTGATCCAGGCTCCCGGCCATTCTGGAGGATTGCAGTTGCTGTGCATATGTCACATTTGCACCCTCCCTCACAGTTCTCATCTGGTCCTCCCATTCATTGGCCCAGACTTCAGACAGCCTTATCCATAATACTTAATTAGGTCTCACACATTCTGTGACAAATCTCTTGTACGTCACATCATATCGGGTGTAGCCATACACAATTCACATATCACATATAATCTACAATGATATTTAACATAACATATATCACATGTCATTAATACCTTAATGATTCTGCCTCTCTAACTGAACTCTGCCATACTACATTATATTTTTTTAAAAGGCTACATCCCCATCAACAGTAATTTACAGCATAGGTTGGTGATTCATTTCCCTCAAAGGAGGTTGTTGCCTGATGCCCATGTAGACACAAGACAATCTAATAGCTTTTCTACTTGTTTTTAAAATTGGTTTTAGGCATTGTTTCCATTTCAGCTTGTATTCCCATGTGTGGAGGTGTTCTTAAGCCGTTTTCTAAACTGGGGGATGCTGATATCATATCATCTTTAACACAGCCAACTGGTTTTACACTTGATCGTTTGCCATCAGGTTCTGGTGAATAGCCAAGGGCAATTGCAATAGTGTGCACTCTTTGGGAAGGAAGTTCTACAGAGAATCTCTGATCAACAGCCCAAGGAGAGGAATTTCACACCTGGCTCTGGGTTGTTGTTGTTGTTGTTGTTGTTTTGTTTTTTGTTTGTTTCTTTTTTTTATTTGAGAAGTTCAGTTACATATTTTCCTCTGAATATTCTATTTATGTGAAAACACACAATGAGGGGGTGGCATTTGTGACTTACCGATAACAGATAAAGGTCACAGTGTTTAGATGTGGAAGGGAGCTCTTCGGCATGAACCCCTGCTGTGCCCTATCTTTTTACCTTCATGCTTCAACAAAGGCTGTGCCTGCACCCTTTGTAAAGGGCACACCACACTCAGATTCAAAACCCCTCACAGGGTACTTTGGAGAAGGAACATACTGACATCCAGCTGCTCACCACCTGTCATCCTCCACTTGAATTCAGACCACTGTGCTGAAAGCCATATACACTTAAAGGGTTCTGCTTGATGGCTACAAAAGCCATTTGAAAATAAATTGCCGTGTTATTGATGGTGGGCTTGGCAGTGCCTGCTGCTATTGGCACCCTGTACCAAACTGCTTGTGCCTTGACTCATTGATTTTGTTTCCTCACTGTGGGGTTTAAAGTACCAGTTAGAATGAAGGGGGGGGGTAGACACGTTTATTACACAGATGCTGAGACCCAGAATGCAGAGTAGCCAGCAGACAACAGGGGCTCCTCCACTACTTCATCTACAGATTTGCTTCTTCTGTATAAGAGAGGGTTCAATGGGCTGTGTACAGTGATTTTATGAACTGTATTAACTGACACTGCTTTTAGAGCATGCTTAAATGAGCTGTATTAAGATGACAGCCATAAATGCTTCAGATGAACATTCAATTATCAAAATGAACCTACATTTTGCCATCCAATTATATAATTATATTGTTGTGAAATGGGTTTTTAAAAGCTGTCAAGAATGTTCCCTAAATCAGAAGGAACAATGGAGAGTATCATTAGTAAATGTGAAAGGGATATGAGCATATGCATTACTTTACCCATGCTAGATTACTTGATATACCTTTATGCATATTAGCTAATCTTTGGTGGTTCCTATAAGCCTGTTCCATAGGAGTTTCATATAGCCTATACAACAGTTAATTTCAACTATTGACTTAAGCATATTAATACAGAGCTTTAGGTGCACGTGTGAAGGTATTTCCAGAGAGACGTTAAGTAAGAAAGAAAGGGCCATTCTGTATGTGAATGACACTATTCCATCCAAAAGGCTTGAATCATAAACTCCTAAAGAGAAGGGAAGGAGAAAGGCAGCCAAACACCAGCATTCTGTTTCCTGGTTGGCATCACAGCCTGAACCATTCCTGTGGCCAAGTGTTCTCCACAACGATGGACTGTGACCTCTGAACCCGCTTTTCCCATAAGCTGCTCTGATCAAAAATATCTATCACAGCAGTGAGAAGCATAGTCAAAAAAAGATGAGGAAATCTCAAAATCTTAAGCTAAGCCTCTAAGAAGCAGTAGTCCCCTACTCTACCTCTCTGTCCTCTTCTGTGTGAAGTCTCCACCTGCCTCCCCCCCCCTTTTCACAAACAAGGCCCAAGATGGAGTTCAAGGCCTCTATGAAGGACAGACGCCATTCATCTCCACATGACAGACAGTGTTGGTGTTTCCGTTTTGTCTCTCTGTCCATATTTACAGACAGTTCAGTTGGTCTGGAGACATGTCAGTGGCAGAGAGTATGCCTCGTATGCGGCTACCTATAACTTGATCATCAACATGAAAAGTTAATGAAGATTTCTGATGTTGAAAGAAATATAGCTCCTATCCACTGGTTTTTAGAAAAGTTATACACAGATTCAAGCAGTCTTTTCATTTTAAGTCATTATACCCTATCAATAAATTTTCATATATGTTAATAAAATGGCTTCCAAAAAAACCACATCCGTGGATTTAAAAACTACATTTCTGTAAAATAATTTGATGCTGCTTTATATAGATTTCCTTTTTCACCATGTCCTCCCATTTCTCCTACTTTGTCAAAGCCAAACAAACTCACAATTCCCTAATAAATTGTGGTTTACAGAAGATTTTTGAGCCCAAATGTCTTCAATATTAATTTTGCACTGTTATTTTGACTGCATTTGTCCTTCCAAAATAGCTTTATGGATTAGGAAATAACTATTCGGGATAGGGCACAAAGGGTGATGCCCTTAAGAAGAGTTCAATGACTAAAAGGTAGAGTTCAATCCTTGGCACTGGTACTGGTTCTGGGTTCTGACTATGAAAATCAGCTCATATGTTTGAACCTAAGTAATTTACATTTGCACAGATTTAAAGTTAAGCTTTCACAAAGAAAGCCAAGCTACTTAATCCATCCTTAAATCGTCATTTACTCATTTTTTTTCTATTAGCTTATCTTCCTATTCTTCTTATAAATGTAACAAGTAGAAAATACACTGAGTGCATTATGCAAGGCTCGAAACAATTCTTGCTTTCATCAATGATTTGTTGATCTTTCTACTCACAATTGCACTTGCAGGCAGGTAGACAATATGGATATTCTTTGAGCAGCACTGACTTACCCTAGAGCTTTTACCATTGATCAGCTTCCTGACAGGCTGCTGTGTCATGTGGTATAATTAGATAGTTCTAGGAGAGGATCTGATGAGGCTGCATTTGAATTTGTGTTCTCAACAGCAAAGTTTTAAGCACTGTGCTGGAGCCTGGTAATGACTCTGTAATTAATACAATTCAAAGGACTCACGTAGGTGGTATCATGTCCTTCCTATCAAACACGGATAATAGTCCTCAATTACCGACACTGCCTTATCCTTGTGCTTCTTTATATCGGAAAGAAACCAAAATTTAGAGTGGAATTTTGCTATGAGGTCATTTGCCAATCTGTGTCTATTTTCTATACTACGTACACATGCATGAGTTTATAGTATGTGTTTTCACACAAATTCATGTGTGTATTCATTTACATGTAGACCATGTGCACACAGGCACATATGCTCATGTTTTGGAAACAATCATAAGAGAGTGAAAGAGTGTTTGTAAAGAACTGAGAGCAGTGGACCTAGCCACGAGAATGAGTAGAGCAGTTAGTCCTAGAGAATGAATCTGGGGGTGTCCTGTTCTACTACTCAGTAGTATTCATAGCAAGAAGCAACATCCGAAGTAGGGATAGCAACTCCCTTAGAATCAGAGAAAACTGAACAAAAGGCCAGCAGGAGAGGAGCCCATCATATATCTTCCATAGTGCAGGTGGTTTTAACAGCAATAAATATTTTTACACATCTCTGCTGTGTCTGGCCTGATGTTGACACATCCAAGGGCACAACAGCAAGACACAGATCACATTCTTAATGACTAAAAAAACTTACAAACACAAAGCTATACCAGACAAAGAACATGGGGGATCTATTTGACTGTTACTTTTACCCTAATTTTAGAATAGTGAGCCTTAGTTTCCTGAAGAGAGAAAGTTGTATCATTAATTGTGATCTTATAGAGCAGACCTAAGTGATAATTTTTCTTACCTTATATCTGATGCAGTAACAGAACTCATTCCTTACTATCCCCATAGGATTACATCCTGTCTCCCATTCAATTCATCAATTCCTTGTGGATACAAAAACCGCAGATGGCCAATGACCCTATAAAAGGACATTTTTCTTGTATTTCCTTAAGTGTATTTTTGGTCATCTGCATCATTTACAATACCTGATAAACATAAATATGTAATAGTTATAGCATTTAAGAGATAATAACACATGTTATTTTTGGCAAAATAACATGTGTTATTACTTTGGCAAAATCAACTTACAGTATATTCATTAATTCATGCATTCAATCACTCATCCGGTTCTTTATTAGTATTTTCAGGCTGAATTTGGTTGAATATAAAGAAGCAGACCCCACAGGTAAAGAAGCAAGACTTTGCAAGAAGAATTATCAAAGGAAACTTATGGGAATCACAGATGAACTAGAAAATCTCTACTAATGAGACCCAGTCGTTATTCCCAACCCACATAGGTCTCCTAAGAACAGCCCTGGCTATCGAATTTTCCTAATCAGCCAGTAACACCTTATATCATGGACAGCAATTGGCAATAGACTGAGAAAAACTATATAGAGGACACTGAACAAATCTTCCATAACTGGTTTATGAGGCAATTAAACTCCTTGTTGGATTTGCATATAGCTTCTCATGGAAAGAAGGAATACCACTTCATCCTCTTGAGATTCCCAGAATAAAGAAATGGTGATGTGAGTAGCCAGGAAAAGAAATGCCTCGCAATTTCTGGGTTTTCAGTATAGAGTAAAACTGGAACATAAAAGGGATACTTCATACCCAGGAACTGACAGTCACCAGACGCTAAAAAAGACAAGAGAGTAAGTGCCCCTTAGAGTCCTTCTGCTATGAATACTTATTACAGCAACAGCACTGAGTTAATACAGATAACCAGGATAGACTCTGAAGAGAAAATACTGGCTCTCTGTTGAAATTCAAACAAAAAATCTCATTATTCTATGATTTTTTAATATGGCATGTCACCACAAAATACACGAAGAGGCTAAACTCCTCAATTGGGCAGTATGGAGAGGTAAAGGCTTATGGGAGGTGTAAGGGCAATGGAGACCAACCCCCCACAAATACATTAGTACCACTTTGCCTAAGTATGTTCTTATTCTTGGGAAAAGTAGCTCTCAAATAATATGGGCTGTTATCATATGGTCTATGCCCTCTAGTTTGTATCTTCAACATTTAATTGCTCCCTCTATGATTCTGTTATTAGTCGAAGCAACTTGAGTTCCTTATAAGATGTGGTCATCCAAAATTTTATTTCCTAACCTACAGAACCATAAGACAAAATTAGCCTCCCTTTTTAATAAATTGCTCATGGTTTGTTACAGTCAGCTGAATTTAAGTGGCCATGCCCCACCCTTCCTTTGCCTTCATGAAAGACAGTTTCATGTTTAAGTTATATCCCTCGAGCTCACTGAGTGTGCTGAGAAGTGAGGCTCTGGATGTGAGTGACAAGCCAAACAGTAAGTGTCAGTGCTAGCAGTGCTGTGATCCTTCTGAAACCAGAGGGGAGAATATGTCTTCGCTTCCAGTGGTGTTTGCCTACAATACCTGATTCATGTCTGCACGGCTGTTGTGTCTATCCCTATAGTAACATGGCTGTCTTCTATAATTTCTTCAGTGTTATATTGGTTTTGAACTTACTCCATTTTCCTTATCCTGACTACATTAAATCTGCAAGGTCTCTATCCACATATGTGGTAGCTTGAATAGGAATTGCCTCCTCAGACTCATATATTTGAATGCTTGTATATTAAGGAGTTTCAGTACTTGAGAGTGATTAGAAGACATGGCCTTGTTGGAGTAGGTGTAGCGTTGTTGGAGGAAGTGTGTTACTAGGGTTGTACTCTGAAGTTACTCAAGTCCAAGACAGGCCCAGTGGTTTTCTCTTTCTGCTGCTTTCAGATCCAGATATAGAACTATCAGCCACTTCTCCATCACAACTGTCTGAGTGTCACCCTGGTTCCTGCTATGATGACCATGGACTAAATCTCTGAAACCATAAAGAAGACCACAATTAAATGCTTTCCTTTATAAGAGTTGCTGTGGTCATGGTGTCACCTCACAGCAATAGAAAACTGACTAAGATAACAATATATGGTCATAGTCATAGGTTTAGGGAATTCCAACTTGAAGGTATTTTATGTGCACATGCTTTTGGTGAGAAATGATTCATGCACCCCACTTCTGAATCCTTTTTCCAACAAGCCCCTCCAGCAGACAGTACAATAAGGATACAGGAGAACGTTCTCTAGTCCTTGAAATCCCAAATCTCTTTGATTCCTTCACTGGAACTCAAATTAATACTCTTAACACAAAGGTGATCACATCCTTATCCATTAGAAGGCTCTGCTCTGCTGAGGCTGGACTGTGGTCTCAGTATATAGTTCTATGCTGAAACACCGTTTGTGGAGGGCTGTACCAGTCCTGTCTTCCATTTCTAAATCATTGGAGTAGATACATTTTGTAAAACATTGATACAGTTGAAACACAGGGTCAAAATACCACCCAACAGTAGCTGGATATAAAATTAACTCAAACAAATCAGTGGCCTTCCTCTACATGAAGGACAGATGGGACGAGAAAGAAATTAGGGAAACAACACCCTTCACAATAGTCACAGATAATATAAAATACCTTGGTGTGACTCTAACTAAGGAAGTGAAAGATCTGTATAAGAACTTCAAATCCCTAAAGAAAGAAATTGAAGAAGATCTCAGAAGATGGAAAGATCTCCCATGCTCATGGATTGGCAGGACTAACATAGTCAAAATGGCCATCCTGCCAAAAGCAATCTACAGATTCAATGCAATCCCCATCAAAATTGCAACCCAATTCTTCAGAGTTAGAAAAGGCAATTTGCAAATTCATCTGGAATAATAAAAATCCTAGGATAGCAAAAACCATTCTCAACAATAAAAGAACCTCTGGTAGAATCACCATGCCTGACCTTAAGCTGTACTACAGAGCAGCTGTGATAAAAACTGCATGGTACTGGTACAGCGACAGACATGTAGATCAATGGAATAGAAAGAGTACTCAAGAAAAGCCCTAGTGATACACTCCCCTGTTTACAAGATTTCTTAGTGTGTGGGTCTCTCTAGAATTGAGTCTGCCTTAGGGTCTCTATCACTCTGATGAAACACCATAACAAAAGCAATCTGTGGAGGAAAGGACTTAGTTGGCTCACATGGCATCATTGTAGTTGATCACTGAAGGGAGTCAGGACAGGAATTCAAACAGGGGAGGAACTTGGAAGCAGGGGCTGATACAGAGGACATGGAGAGATGCTGCTTACTGGCTTGTTCCCTAAGACTTGTTCAGCCTGCTTGCTTATACAACAAAGACCACTTGCCCAGATATAGCACCAGCCACAATGGGCTGGGTCCTTACCCATCAATTATTTATTAATTAAGAAAATGTCCTGCAGCTAGATGTATAAAGGCATTTTCTCAATTCAGGTTTCCTCCTTTCAGATGACTCTACCTTGTGTCAAGTTGAAATAGAACTAGCCAGGACATAGTCCAAATTGTTTTTCTATAATTCTATCCTCCTAGCCTGTGACACAGAAGTATTGGTCAGTGGGCTTGAAGATTCCATGAATCTAATTTGGAATTTTTTAATTTTCTATAGGGCTGATAACATTCAGGCTTTTCATCTAAATGAATGGTGGGTACAGTAGGACCGAGCAGCTACATACAAGCCTTTTCTGTTATCCTGGCAACACCATGTGATGCAGTCTGAAAATGGAAGAATAGAATGGAGATGATAACCAAGCTATGTGGGGGGATTCGCTAGGCATGGAGAGATCCTGAGAAGGAAACAAAGGCAGTGGATGAGGACAAGCAAAGGGCTAAACTGGAAAGAAGACTTGGTGAGGAATGATTGGCAGGTGTCACAGACTGAATCCAAAATAATAGAATTTGGAAATGACATCTTTAGAGGTAATTAGACCACAAAAGTTCAACAATTCTATGAAATGATGAGACTAGGACCCTACAGAGGAGTACTCTAAAGTTTGCATTCTTTCTCATTCTGTACATCTAATGAAAACACCACAATAATGTCCTCAGTAGTAACAATGTTGTTTGTGCTAATCCACAGTTCAAGAGGTAGGCCATCTCCTGAAACTAGATTCCCAGCAGTGTGAACTTGGACTTCTATAACTAAGAGGAGAAAAATTTATTATTAAGCCAACAAAGCTGTTTTAACAGTGCATGGTGATATGAGAGCATGTCTTAAAGCCTGGCTGTTTATATGTGTACGCTAGACAGAGATACTAACCAAAATATAAAGTTTAAAAGCAAATATGTTTGTAAGAAAGACAATTGTTTTACACTCTGTGATGATGGAGCTGTGAAGCACATAGGGAATGAAAAAAATCATTCATGGTTGTACTGGCTAGGTTTGTGTCAACTTGACACAGCTGGAGTTAACACAGAGAAAGGAGCTTTAGTTGGGTAAATGCCCCCATGAGATCCAGCTGTGGGGCATTTCCTCAATTAGTGATCAAGGGGGAGAGGCCCCTTGTGGGTGGGATCATCTCTGGGCTGGTAGTCTTGGATTCTATAAGAAAGCAGGCTGAGCAAGCCAGGGGAAGCAAGCCAGTAAAGAACATCCCTCCATGGCTTCTGCATCAGCTCCTGCTTTCTGACCTGCTTGAGTTCCAGTCCTGCATCCTTTGGTGATCAACAGCAGTATGGAAATGTAAGCCGAATAAATCCTTTCTTCCCCAACTTGCTTCTTGGTCATGATGTTGTACAGGAATAGAAACCCTGACTAAGACAATGATAAATTATTAGGGATTTCTAAGAATATGGACACAAGACCATTCCCTGAAGACTATACCAGTCAAACTCTGAGAAATAAGTAGGGTAAAGATAGAAGGACAGAAGGAAGTCAGTGGAATTCCAGTGATTTGAGAATGTTGGTTCAGGACGAAGTGAGCTGCTATTAGCAGTTGGCAATGTCCAGAAAAGTTTCGATCCTCATTCTGCTCTAACCATCTTGAACCTGGTTTGTTCTATGGGAAACAGAAAGGACTGATTAGTCTCGATATTACATTAAAATCCAAACACATAAGATGACACACTTGATATCCTCGACACAGAAAATAGGATCTTTGAGTACTGTTTTGGTACCAAACTCAGCAACAGAACTTTCTAGATAACTGGAAATTAAATCAGCATCAGAATATGGAATACAGAAAATGAAGCCATTGGAGTTATACTGACAAAAAAAAAAGGGGGATCTGGACATTCTTGGGTTCCAATATAAATCACTTGAAAAAGAGGATGCTGAAGTTGGAAGACTAAATTAATCAGGAAATGGGGATTCTCCATTCTCACTTTTAGGTTCTAAAATAGGATCGTTGATTACTGATGTAAGTTCATGAAGGAGTGACACAGACTCTTGAGGATTACATTACTCAGTGTTCTCCAGAGGAATATAATCAACACAACTTCTTTGGAGAATTAGTTGAGAGTTACAGAATTGGCCCCATGATTATAGAGGCTGAGAAGCCGCATGGTTTGTAAGCTATAGAGCCAGAAAATCAAGAAAAACAACTCAACCTGAGTATGAAGGCTAAGTATAAGGAAAGCAGACATCTGAGGGCAGGAAGAAATGACTACCTTAAGACAAGATAGGAAAGAGAGAACAAAATAATCACACATCCTTTGCCCTTTGACTTATCCAGGCTTCCATGAGGTTGAGTGATGGATCCATACTGGTAAAGGTGGACCATCTTCCCTCACCCTACTGACTAAACCATCACTCTCTTATAATACATAGTCACAGACATCCAAGAACAATGTTCTACCAGCTCTCAGGTCCTTTAGCCTGTTCAAATTCACAAACAACATTAATAGTCACAAGTACAACACAATTGTGTAAGAGCAGCCCCTGTGTGCACATTCTTTACATTTACATATAATCACTTAATCCCTGTGTTATGGACCTTGGGGTTACCATCAGCTTATAAGAAACAAATAAGCCCACAGATTGTCTGTGTGTTGTCTCACAGCCAGCTAGCAGCAGGAACAGGATCAACATGCAAGGGATCCAGGATCAGAATCAGTACTGCTGACCGGGGTGATGGTGTTAAGGAAGTCTTGAGCCACAGGCCTTGGAGAGGCTCTGAAACACTCAGTGAAGCACCTACTGCTTCGTGGCATGGCTACCTGCTAGGTAATTGTAGTAATGCTTTCCACCTTGTAATGGAAGAGGTGCTTCAGAGCTGAATAAGTATCTCTGCAGTCATTATCTGCTAATGGTGCCAGACTGAGAACCCAGGCTCACAAGCTGACTTCCCCTTACTATATGCTTGTCTATGCCTCAGTGTGATCACCTGCTCGGCAGACGTTCATTCTCAACTCTTCAACATCTTTTGCCCTCTATCTTCTAGGGACCCTTCTTAATGGAGATGATTCTTCTCCACCCTCTTCATTACATTCAACTCATCCACTCTCTACCAGTCCCAATATAATGTTTGTGAACAACTGACCTTGGTACATGCCCCTTCTCAAAAATCCCAAGATTCTTTCAGAAACATCCATTTTCACAAAGAGGCCTTGAAGATGTGTTTGGACTGTGAAAACCTCATCCTGAATCCTGCATTCACTGCTGTCTTTTACACCACCAGTGTAAGTGAACTGCTGCTTATTCATTTCTGTGGGGTTTTCTTTCACTTTTTTCTGCCTGAATTTTTTCTTCCCCAGTTTCTTCATACACTTAAAATCATTAGTTTTTTTCTTTTCTTTCTTTTCTCTTTTTTTCTTTCCTTCTCTTCTCTTCTCTTTCCTCCTTTCTTTCCTCCTCCTTCCTTTCTTTCTTTCTTTCTTTCTTTCTTTCTTTCTTTCTTTCTTTCTTTCTTTCTTTCTTTCTTTCTTTTTGTCAGTTTAGGAGACAGAACAAATGCTAGCTAGGCAAGTGTTCCACTTCTGAACTGATTTCAGACCTAATGTTTGTCTTCCATTTATTTAGTTAGACACACACATATATAGTTATAACTATACCTATACCTACACACACACACACACACACACACACACACACACACACATATACATACATACATACACACACACATTGTTTTATAACACAGAGACAGGGTTTCACTGTGTAGTTCTGTCTATACTGGAACTCACTCTGTAGAAATAAATAATTCATTCATTTTATATATTATATGATTTTTATTTTGCCATGCTTCTGAAAGTGACATAAAAATGACACTCCTATTGCATTAATCTTCAGAGTACTGGGGGTATAGGTGTGCATTACCATTCCCTGAAGAACTTTTTTCAAAAAATAGATAAATATTGAATCTATAAATTCTAGTTATAATTAAAGAATCACGGCATAATAAAGTACAAAAATAAGGACTCATTTCCTGATTAATATAAACATTTTTATAATGTTTATTTACAAACTTAAACGATACACAACAAATCATAAAAAGTAAACCAATTGAAAGTGTGTAAAATTAATTTGACATTTACGATTTGAATACCATTTCACAGTAAGTAAGAAACCATTAAATATGCTCAAGAAAAAAATAATTCAAAATATATTTATTTTCTCAAAAATTGTGCTAAGTTGAGATAAACTATACAGTTAGGAAAATTAAAAGTGATTCGATTTATGAATGTATTCAAATGGTATATTATTAAACAGTTTCATATAGTGATTTTGTTTACAGTAAAATTATTTTTCTGGAATTTGTATTTTACTAGTTGACCGAACAGAGAGGGGCTGTGGGTCACACAAAGGCCACTCATCTCTTTGTTTTTGATGCTAATTGCTATACTCTTTGAACCATATGGTTATTAACATTGTGACTTTTTTCTTTTCTTTTTGCAGCATATGGGAACGGATATAGGACGCATGGACATATATTACAAACACTCCCACACATGAACACACCCACATACAGAGAGAGAGAGAGAGAGAGAGAGAGAGAGAGAGAGAGAGAGAGAGGGAGAGAGAGAGAGAGTCAGAGAGTCTAAATTGGAGGTCTCCATCAAATTCCTCCCCTCAGAGCTAAGGGAATCCTGCAGAAAAGGAAAGACTGTAAGACCCAAATGCGATAGAGAATTCCAGGAGAATAAGATCCTCTGAATTAACTAAGCAAAGTGTATGTGAGCTCACAGAGACTGAAACAGCAAGCACAGGGCCTATATGGGTCTGCACCAGGTCCTCTACATGTGTAGAGCTATGAACTTAGTATTTTTGTGGGACTCCTGACTATGAGACCAAGTAGGTCTCTTTCTCTTGTGCCTGCTCTTGGTGCTCTTCCTCCTGTTTAGTTGCTCTAACCAACTTCTATATGACAGTTTTGCTTCATCTTATTATTGTTTATTTTTCATGTTTTGTCTCTTTGAATCCTGTTCTTTTCTTAAAAAAAAAAAAAAGGATAGAAAAAGAGTGGATCTGAAGGGAAGGGGAGGTGAGGAGGAGCTGGAAGAAGTGGAGAAAGGGGAAATTTTAGTCAGAATATGTTGAATAAGAAAATAATCTCTTTTCACTAAGTGAAGAAAAAAGCAAATGTTTACCCTTAAACTAGTGGGTCTCAAACTTTCTAATGTTGTAACCCTTTACTGTGGTGACACCTATAAAATTATTTTTGATGCTACTTCAAATTATTTTGATGCTACTGTAATTTTGCTACTGTTGTGAATCAAAATATAAATATCTGTTTTTCAATGGTCTCAGGCAATCGCCGTGAAAGAGTCATATAGTATCAAAAGAGCTATGACCCACAGGCTGAGAAACACTACTTTCAAGGGTTAGTTCAAATGTTGCTTCTTCCAGGAAGTCATCCCAAACATACCATGTTGCATTCACTCCTTACATTGTTGTAGTACTGAATGGCACCTGTCTCGTTCCTCATTTTATGTGTAGAGTGGATTGTAACCTAAGGCATTTTTTTCATAGAGTTCACTAGTTTCCTGTTTGCTGAGTAATACCCAGAATATTTTGCTAATCCATACCCAGAATAGTAATTTTTTTAGTTTGGTTTGCTAGGAACAGGAAAAGGTGGAAAAGTTGATTAGAGAATCTAGAATCATAATTGGGTAGAATCCTAGCACTAAAGGTGACGTATGCTGTAAAGAGCACCTCACACAACCACGTGTTTGACTTCTGCAGTTGCCACTACTCAACACCAGAAAAAGAAAGAAGTGTTCCCAAGAAAAAACAGTAAGCACAGACTCGTGGGCATAGTAACAGCAACAACAACTGGTCATGGCATGCCCATGCGGCTACTGCCCAAAGTCACAGTGAAAATTATATACTCAGAAGCTTCAAACTGAACTTCTCCAACCGTAGCTACTCAATTCTCTTGAAACAGACCCTTCAAAGCCATCTCAGACTGAAGCCCTCTGCCTTTCTGGCATAAGGTGCGAGGATGTCCCATTCACCAGGACGGCCATCTCACACTACAGTCTATTTGGCTGTCAGACAAATAGAATAAAAAGCTTCTTTCTGGGGAACAAGAATCTACACTTGTGGCAATCTTCCAAAGAATTACTATGAAACCCAATAGCTGAGTATCAAAAATTACTTCTTCAGAGCAAGGACAGATGGCAGCCTGCGTTTTACAGCCCTCAAGCTCAGCATGGCTCTACAGATGAACACTCAATTTTATGAGCAGGATCACTAACTTTGAAACCCAACTAAGTATAATTTTATAGCATGAAAATGCTATCCCATTCCTCTTACTAATACATCTGTATTTTAAAGTGTTCTACTCATACATTTACTATTTTGAAGGTCTTCCATAAAAATAACTGTAGACCTTGTCTTGTTTTTGTGGACATGTACACTATGATACCTCCAACTTGCCTCTTTTCTGTAAAGCCTAAGATGTTTGCTAGTTAGTCATTTAGATCAAGTTTTACAGTTCCTTCTTCAGTGCACAATGACATAAGAAGTCTGGAACACTCAAAATTATAAAATAAAATAGGCTTTCATATGTGCACAGACTTTAAAAGGCTGTGATTTTGCTGCTATATCTGACTTACTTTACTCACCTTAAAGGAAACAAAACGCAGTAAAAATGAAAGCAAAGCCACTGTCATCGTCCATCCCCTGAGTATAGGCTTGATGGTTGTGTACTCTGGCTTCATACACAAGACAATTTAATTCAAACTGTGTTCACTTAACGTATCCGTAAGACCTAGGATGAAAATAGCTAATGAATCTAATAATTTGGGGACAAAATTTAGTATGTATACGAACATTTTGAAGAGAAATTTAAAAGATATGTTTATTACTTATTTTTACTTGACAATTTCACAAACAAATATAATGCAGGTGTGACCACTCTACCCTCCTGATTTCTTCCATGTACTTCCTAACCTCTCTCCCATTCTCCCGGTCTCCCTTCCCTACAAACCTTTTCTTCACATTCATATCTATGTACTACAACGTAAATGTCAAGCAGTACCATTTCCACCATTAAAGCAAGTTTGTGAACCCCTTCTTCTGATCATGGTTTTCCTAGCCAATCAAAACAACCCTGGTATCTAATGCTGAGGGATTATATATACATACATACATATATATATATATATATATATATATATATATATATATATATATATGCAGTTGCTTTAATTGGATATTTTCTTTATTTACATTTCAAATGATACCCCCTTTCCCACCCCCTCCAGAAGCCTCCTATCGCATACTCCTCCTCTTGCTTCTATGAGGTTTTTGCCCCACCCACCCAGACATTCCCCTACACTGGAGCATCAAGCCTTCAAAGGACAAAGACCTTTCATCCCATTGATACCAGACAAGGCCATCCTCTGCTACATATGCAGCTGGAGCCATGGGACCCTCCATGTGTACTCCTTGATTGGTGGTTTAGTCCCTGGGAGTTCTGAGGGGTCTGGTAAGTTGATATTGTTGTTCTTCCTATGGGGTTCCAAACCCCTTCAGCTCCTTAGGTTCTTTCTCTAACTCCACTGTTGAGGACTCCATGATCAGTCCAATGGTTGACTGAAAGCATCTACCTGTGTATTTATTTGTCTGTCTCTGGCAGAGCCTCTCAGTTATATCAGGCTCCTCTCAGCAAGCACTTCTTGGCATCCACAATAGTGTCTGAGTTTGGTGACTGTACATAGGATGGATTCCCATGTGGGGCAGTCTTTGGATGGTCTTTCCTTCAGTCTCTGCTCCACACTTTGTCTCCATATTTGCTCCCATGAATATTTTGTTCCCTCTTCTAAGAAGGATTGAAGCACCCACATTTTGGTCTTCCTTCTTCTTGACTTTCATGTTGTCTGTGAATTGTATCTTAGGTATTCTGAGATTTGGGGCTAATATCAACTTATCAGTGAGTACATACATGTGGGTTATTTTGTGATTGGGTTTCCTCACTCAGGATGATATTTTCTACTTCTTTCCATTTGCCTAAGAATTTCAGGAAATCATTGTTTTTGATAGCTGTGTAAATGTGTAATTGTACCACATTTTCTGTATCCATTCCTCTGTTGAAGTTCATCTGTGTTCTTTCCAGTTCCTGGCTATTATAAATAAGGCTGCTTTGAACATAGTGGATCATGTATCCTTGTTATATGTTGTAGCATCTATGAGTATATGCCCAGGAGTGGTATATCTCATCCTCAGGTAGTGCTGTCTAATTTTCTGAGGAACTGCCAGAATGATTTCCAAAGTGGTTGCACCATCTTGTAATCCCTCCAACAATGGAGGAGTGTTCCTCTTTCTCCACATCCTCACCAGCATCTGCTGTCACCTGAGNTTTTGATCTTAGCCATTCTGGCTGGTGTGAGGTGGAATCTCAGGGTTATTTTGATTTGCATTTCCCTGATGACTAAGGATGTTAAACATTTCTTTAGGTGCTTCTCAGCCATTTGGTATTCCTCAGTTGAGAATTCTTTGTTTATCTCTGTACCTCATTTTTAATATGGTTATTTGATTCTCTGGAATCTCACTTCTTGAGTTCTTTGTATATATTGGATATTAGCCCTCTGTTGGAAGTAGGATTGGCAAAGATCTTTTCCCAATCTGTTGGTTGCTGTTTTGTCTTATTGACAGTGTCTTTTGCCTTACAGAAGCTTTGCAATTTTATGAGGTCCCATTTGTCAATTCTTGATCTTAGAGCACAAGCCATTGCTGTTCTGTTCAGGAAATTTTCCCCTCTGCCCATGTGTTTGAGGCTCTTCCCTACTTTCTCTTCTATTAATTTCAGTGTCTCTGGTTTTATGTGGAGGTCTTTGATCCACTTAGACTTGAGCTTTGTACAAGGAGATAAGAATGGATCAATTCACATTCTTCTACATGCTGACCTCCAGTTGAACCAGCAACATTTGTTGAAAATGCTGTCATTTTTCCACTGGATGATTTTAGCTCCTTTGTCAAAGATCAAGTGACCATAGGTGTGTGGGTTCATTTCTGGATCTTCAGTTCTATTCCGTTGGTCTTCCAGCTTGTCTCTGTACCAGTACCATATAGTTTTTATCACTATTGCTCTGTGTTACAGCTTGAGGTCAGGGATGGTGATTCCCCCCGAAGTTATTTTATTTTATTTATTTTTTTTGTTTTGTTTTTCTAGGCAGGGTTTCTCTGTGTAGCCCTGGCTGTCCTGGAACTCACTCTGTAGACCAGGCTCGCCTCGAACTCAGAAATCTGCCTGCCTCTGCCTCTCGAGNGCTGGGATTAAAGGTGTGCACCACCACACCCGGCTCAGAAGTTCTTTTATTGTTGAGAATAGTTTTTGCTATCCTGCTGAAGGATATAAGCATCCAAAATATGGACTGCTTTCCAGCTGATGAAGGTCTAGAAGGCTACAGTGATTTTTACTATTCAAGAAACACATTCTTAGTGGTATTTGCTATGATTTTTGTTATTCCTCTACCCCCACTTTTCATTAGAACTTTATCTTCAGAGACTTGTTTTTATTAATCAATGTAAGTTTTCATTTATTTTTATTTTATAGCAGATATCTATATATAAGTAACATGCATCCCTAATATGCATAAACATTTTAAGTTGAGTCTCATAAGCAATAAAGTATGCATGTTATAACATACAGAGTGCAGAATTTAGTAAAAATAGTTACTACTAAAATGTTTTCCTTCAAATTGATCTTCTAAAAAATTTTAATCACTCTATAGCCATTGTATATAATGATGGATTTCATGAGGACATTTTTACTAAACTATATAATATATTTTATCCTCTTTTTTTCTCCCAGTCATGTTAATCGCACTTACTTCTTCCATACAGTGTTCCTTCTACCTTCATACCATGTATATTTTAAGAATCTTCTAAATGTAGTAAAAAAATCTAACCCTGTGAAATTTCAACAATATGGTTGCCTAAATAAGAGCCAAAAATGCGAGCACCAATTGATATTCAAGCATGATTATGCAAATCTTACCAGGCTCCATCTTTAGATCACGAGTTATAGGCAGTTAATGGCTGCTGAGAGAGGGGAGTACAGTTTTCTTTAGGGATAAGCCCTGATAAGTTATCCAATCCTAAGAGAGCAGTCCTAAACACCTATGAGCTGTGAACCACACTAAATAAACTCAGATATAGATCGATAGATAGATAGATAGATAGATAGATAGATAGATGTAGATATATATAGATATAGATACACACACACACACACACACATATATATATATTTTGTGCATAACAATAATAATTATAAAGAATAAGAGATTGTGAATTCAGAATGAGGATGAGAATGACATGGGAGGGCTTGGAGGAATGGAAGGCAGGGGAATGATGTAAAATAGTACTCATATAGGAAATTCTCAAGAGAATACATTTAAATAAATTAAAAATGACATTAAGATTCCATCTCCTGCTAAAATGCTAAGATTAGTAATGTTTCTTTGGTGCAGCTTCTTGGTAATCTATAGAAGACACTGTCTCACATAAGACGTCCTGGTCCTCTGGCTCTTATAATCTTTCCAGGACCTCTTCCACAGTATCGCTTGGCCCTTCAGTGTACGGATTATTCTGAAAATGTAACAATTATGGATAGGCACCCTATTATCAATTATTCTCTGCATTTTTACCAGTCATGACTTTCTGTGATGATCCCTACCTGTGGGGGGGGTGGTAGAAATTAAACTGGTGGGAGCCAGGCAATACTAGGTTCTTTTCATATATACTAAGTGTGAGTCCTCAGTCAGGCATGTAGCAACCTAAGACTTTCTCCAATTCGGTGAACTGTACCTTCACTCAACTCTTTCCTTTGTTGAAGTAACTTAAGATTTTGTGCAGATTTTGTGTGTCACTTGTCAATTCTTTGATATTATTTTCTGAGCTATTGTACTACTATTTTCAAAGTCCTTAAACTATTACTGCAAGCTCAAATGACTTTTCCTGCATTTTTCTCTAGAGAGTTTCAAGTATTACATAAAGGTTTCTGATTCATTTTGAATTGTTTCTTATATAGGATGAGAGATTCATTCTTCTATCTGAGCATATCTAATTTTTACAGTATGCTTGTTGAAAAGTTGTCTTTTAACTAATGTGTGTTCTTAGCATCTTTGTTAAAAACATCAGTTGTCTATAGCTGAACAATTTTATTCTTGGTTCTCCCAGTCTATTCAGTTGATAAACACTTCTGCTTTTCTCCTAGTACCATATTGGTTTTGTTACTATTGCTGTGGAATATAACTTGATATTAGATATCATTATACCACCTTTATTTTACCATTTGTTGTCTCACATCAGTGTTGAAAGTGAAAGCCTTTTTAAAATTTAATTCCATTTCTTTCTTATTTTCTTTGCTAATGTTACTTGTAACAACTTCAAATTATTTGCCACAGGCTATTCTGTTAATGGCAGAAAAGATCCACTGCTGAAGAAATATGGAGTTTGTGTTGCTAGACAATAATAACCCAAGAACATGTCATAGATAAGAAGGAGAGGCCATTCAACAGAATGAAGCCCTGAGATTCATTTAAGGAGGAACCAAATAACCTTGCCTTAAAAGCCCCATGGAGATTTTTGCATAAAATTTGATAGCCAGTCAGCATCCAGAAGTTTGGCCAGATATTAAAGTATTCATTTCAAAGAACAGACCCATGAGCTTCACAACCTAGAAAGATTGTGACAAAAATTTACAAAGATGATTTTGATATTCCAAGGTGGGCTTTGGTTCTCTGTGATGTGAACAGTTTGTCCACTGTAGCCAAATGTTCTCTAGATCCATGACTAGGTAAGAAACAAAGGGAATCCCCTCTTCACTGTGTTCCTGACAGTCCATCCAGGGATAAGAAAAATGTAAGACCTCCATTAAGGATTATGTTTTATCAGTCTTCTTTATTCTGTGTTTCTACATTTTATAATGTAGAAACTTATATATCTAAATAAAAAATATAGCAATGTACTAAACTAAAGTGCAAATTAAAAACAACTGATTATGGAACATAATCAGAAAAGCATGTAAACCTCTGCCATACATACACAGCTTTGTGGAGATAGCTAATAAGTATATCTGTCATGTCATTTAATGTAAAGTTGCAACTGAGGTCACAGGAACTAAAAAGAATTTTCCTTGGCCCCTGAATAGTTGTATGCTATTGGCAAAAATAAAGAAATGTAATAAGGGGCAAAAGAAACATGTAAAGTTGCAACTGAGGTCACAGGAACTAAAAAGAATTTTCCTTGGCCCCTGAATAGTTGNATGCTATTGGCAAAAATAAAGAAATGTAATAAGGGGCAAAAGAAACATGAAAATATTTAATTAGGTTAAGATTTTCTATTAAATCACCATAAGCAACAACTACCAATGTCAAACTCTTGCATTGTGTATGTCATAGAGAAATGATAAATAATTTTGTATATTGATAATTAATGATGTAACTTCAAAATTATCATGCCTGTACTCTTGTTTATACATTTGTGCCTATACTTAAACACCTATGTGTCCATTTGTTTGGTTTAATGCAAGTTACAAAACTACTGTAGTGGTATTTATTTTAGATTTGATGTTTAAGTCAATAAAGGAGCTGGTGAGATGGTTCAGCAAGTAAGGACACTGGCCTCTCTACGTCTTATGACATGAATTCCATTCCTGGGACCACAGAATGAAAGGAAAAAATTGACTCCAGAAAATCGTCCTCTGACATCCTCACATGTACACACACACATACACACACACACACACACAGAGAGAGAGAGAGAGAGAGAGAGAGAGAGAGAGAGAGAGAGAGAGTCACACAAATGCAATATAATTTTTAAATTCTAATTTTAATTTTTAAAAGTCACTTTACATGTAATATATTGACGCTTCAGAATGAACTACATTCAGGTCAACACAACATGTAAAAGCTTATCTATGTAGGGAATAAGGCAACTCGGATATAGTTTTCATTCCTTTAGTTTATAGAAAAGGAAGTGTTAAACAAAAATGTAATATCACTGAGTCTTTATATCAATGGATTTTACATAACAAGGCTCTCATCCTAGAATTTTGTTACAGTCTTACAATATGGTCTTATGCCTTCTTTGAACACCTTTGAATATGAAATGCTTCTTCTTAGTATCGTGTATTTCCACATATTTAGTGCCATCTCCTTGACATGATCACTTTCAAGGTTGCCTAGTGGTCAGAGTCATAATATCTAATGGGACTTCTGTTATTCTTCTGTTTTGACTCTACCAACTTTGCAAGTACTGTGGAGTAAGTACTCCCTGCTGTGGGGATGAAGCACAGCAGAGGTGGAATTTGTGCCTAGGAATGGTATTTGGTGTACTGCTACTCAACAGCATCTTTCAACAAACACCCTTTTCTCAGTTTACCCAAATGTGGATGAAAAGGTTCTGTTTTGCATTTCCTCAAAGATGTGACTTCTGGATTTACATATGGGAACAGTGGAGGCATATAAACACATTGACACTTAACTCTAAGACCTGTGACAACCTACATCCTCCATATTCACCTTCCTCATAATTAAAATGCAAATTAAGATGCTTCTTTGATTTCCTCTGAATGATTAAGGCGAAATGTGATGACAGTGCATTTAAGACCTTTAACTATAAAAAGCTGTGCCAACATACTCTTTGCCTTACTGCTTTTCCCTCTCTCTCTCTTACTCGGTATTCTGTGATCCCACTATTGTAACAAATGCTGTGTTTGCCACCAGTGTTTTGCACATTGTCTTATAGATAACTGGTGCCTCCTTTAATAGTGTACCTAAACTAAACCCCATTGTTTTCACTTAAAAATCATGGAAAAAAAAGCATGTACTGACTATTTAAAATATAGTCTTTATTTATTAAATTCACTTTTCTTGAAATTTTAAATTGTTCCTAATGTTAAAGATGTATTAATTTAGTGCAAATTCTTATGAAATAGATTAATTTTGAGATAAATGTAAGTCCAGTGCATACATTGTTAAGTATTAGATGTAACCTGTGTTTTGTAAGAGCTTTCATATAAATGTGTTCAGGGGAGGAGGGTTCATTATGAGTAACAAATGTATCTTTAATAATTTACTCCTCAGAGCATTTAAGTTTTTAAAACAAATAAACTGTTCTTACTTTTCTAAACAGTGAGATACTATTCCTAGAGAAATGTGAACAATATTACCACTAAAGCCCGAAGCAATGAAGCAATAAGTTTTTTGGTACTATTTACAAGAGGAGAACTTAAGGGTTCTTACAAGAAAATAGAGGACCCAGAGGTTAAGTGCTGCTTCACTGAAAGCCTCAGTATGGTCACAACTTACAAAGGCTAGAACCATGAATCTCTTTGCATGACTTGCAAGCAATTCAATGGGCTAGAAGGGATCTTCCTTAGCAGTCATGACTGTTAGTCTAACCTTAGGAAGAGAAGAATCCAGTGACTCTGGTAAATTTCAGGGACTTCCTTTAGAATTTCCTGAGTGGTAAATGAGTTCCTTGAGTCTTAACATGTTTCCGTATAGGATGGAATGTTTCAAGTCAACTCAAGAAAATTCTATGTGTTGCATTGTGTTAAAAGGAGTCGATACCTAGTGGAATCCCAGGACCTAAGCGGCAACTCTTTATGAACACAGCTTTCTGTCAGAGGTTGGCAAAATTGTTTCTTAATGCTGAAGAACTCAGCTTAGAAACCAAGGGACTCAAGGCAATTGAGCACATGGATTCAAACAGCATTCCAGGGCTCATTTTTATTGTTTCAGCTCCTTTGCTAACTGACTTATCAGTTTACATTTCAACAAGGAAGGCTGACTCACAGGCCAGCATGTTCTTGGTTACATAAAGTACAACAGTGTTATTCTTTTTAGAGAAACATCTGAAATATAGGAAAACCTTAGGCCCTGACTATTTCTAGACATTGAGAAGGTCTTGAGCATTCCTGTGCTCCTTCCCCTATTTGTTAGCATCCTAAAATCTGTTTTTGAAAAATATCAACATTGAATGTTTCTACACCCATGTCACAAATTGTTGTGTCTTCAGTTAACCTTAATTGAAATTCTAATAAGGTCCTGAACTTGCCTTATTTGACTTAATGATAACAAGTAATGTTGATTCTAGCTATGTACCATGAAATAAAACACCGCTTTATCCTCTTTTCTTAATCAACTACCAGTGTAAGGTAACATGGAGCTCCACACACAGGTTTATTTATCCAGATATTTATTTAGCAGGAATAATGACTATAGGTAGCAAAATCTTTCTAATGTTTTAAAATAAAGGTATTGTTATATAAATACAATACATATATATATATATATATATATATATATATATATATATATATATCGAGATTATTATTTTTGGTGGCATTGAGGATATATCCTAAAATTTATACATGCTAAGTAAGAGCTCTAGAATGAACCTGTATCGAAGTCTTTTATTTTTTCATGAATTTTTTTTGTATTTCCAAAAATGAGTTGGAATAATTATTTTACTTTAAAGTCTCAAAAAAGGCTTCAGAAGATGGAAAGATCTCCCATGCTCATGGATTGTTAGGATCAACATAGTAAAAATAGTCATCTTACCAAAAGCAATCTACAGGTTCAATGCAATCCCCATCAGCTTTCCAACTCAGTTCACAGAAATAGAAAGAGCAGTTCTCAAATTATTCTGGAATAACAAAAAAAACCAGGATAGCAAAAACTATTCTCAACAATAAAAGAATGTCTGGGGGAATCATCATCTCTGACCTCAAGCTGTAATACAGAGCAATTGTGATAAAACAAAACAAAACAAAACAAACAAACCAGCATGCTATTAGTACAGATACAGACAGGTAGACCAATGGAATAGAATTGAAGATCCAGAAATGAACCCACACAACTATGGTCACCTGATCTTTGACAAAGAAGCCAAAATCATCCAGTGGAAAAAACACAGCATATTCAACAAATGGTGATGGCTCAAGTGGCAGTTGGAATGTAGAAGAATGCAAATCGATCCATTCTTATCTCCTTGTACAAAGCTCAAGTCCAAGTGGATTAAGAACTGCCACATGAAACCAGAGACACTCAATCTAATAGAAGAGAAAGTGGGAAAGAGCCTCGAACACATCAGAACAGGAGAAAACTTCCTGAACAGAATACCTATAGCTCAGAATTCAAGATCAACTATAGACAAATGGGATCTCATAAAATTGTAAAGCTTCCGTAAGGCAAAGAACACAGTCAACAGGACAAACAGCAACCTGCAGATTGGGAAAATTCTTTATCAACCCTACATCCAATAGAGGGCTAGTATCCAATATATACAAATAACTCAAGAAGTTAGACTCAAGAGAACCAAATAACCTTATTTAAAAATGGAGTACAGAGCTAAACCAAGAATTTTCAGCTGAGGAATACCGAATGGCTGAGAAGCACCTTAAAAAATGTTCAACATCCTTAAGCATCAGGGAAATGCAAATCAAAATAACCCTGATATTCCACCTCAAACCAGTCAGAATGGCTAAAATCAAAAACTCAGGTGACAGCAGATGCTGGCAAGGATGTAGAGAAAGAGAAACACTCCTCCATTGCTGGTGGGATTGCAAGCTGGTACAACCACTTTGGAAATCATTCTGGCAGTTCCTCAGAAAACTGGACATAGTACTACCTGAGGACCAGATTTACCACTTCTAGGCATATACCCAAAAGATGCTCCAACATGTAATAAGAACACATGCTCTACTATGTTCATAGCAACCTTATTTGTAATAGCCAGAAGCTGGGAAAAAATGCAGATGTCCCTCAACAGAGGAATAGATACAGAAAATATGGTACATTTACACAATGGAGTACTATGCACCGATTAAAAATAATGAATTTATGAAATTCTTAGGCAAATGGATGGAGGTAGAAAATATCCTGAGTGAGGTGACCCAGTAACAAAAGAGCACACATGGTGTGTATTCACTGAAAAGTGGATATTAGGAAAAATTTAGGAATACCCACGATACAACTCACAGAACATATGAAGCTCAAGAAGGAAGACCAAAGTGTGGGTGATTCAGTCTTGCTTAGAAATGGGAACAAAATAATCAGGAAAGGTAGAGAGACTGACAGACTTGGGCAGGAGAGAGGCGGGGGAAAGAAAGGAGGGACAGGTTCACTGTGAGTGGAGCCAGAGGAGAAATACAGAGGGTCAGGAAATGGAGTGGAGGTGTGTAGCAGTGAGGGCTGGAGAACTGAGGATAGCCATTAGAAAGTCCCAGAGGCCAGAAAAGCAAGAGGCTCTCCTGACCTGACAGGAAGAACACTAGCTGAAATCCCCAACAAAGGGGAAAGAGAACCTGCAGAGGTTAGACCCTGCCCTGGTTGAGGGATGGGGCCATCCACCCCCTCAAAAATATTGACCCAGAATTGCTCCTGTCTAAAGGAAATACAGGGATAAAGAGTGTAGCAGAGACTGAAGGAAAGGTCATCCAGAGACTGCCCCACCTGGGAATCCATCCCATATGCAGACACCAAACCCAGACACTATTGCTGATGCCAAGAAGCACTTGCTGACAGGATCCTGGTATGACTGTCCCCTAAGAGGCCCTGTCAGAGCCTAACTAATACAGATGAAGATGCTTGAACCCAACCATCGGACAGAGCATGGGGACCCCAATGGAAGGGTTAGGGGAAGGATTGAAGGAGCTGAAGGTATTTGAAACCCCATAGGAAGAACAACATTATCAACCAACCTGACAACCCCCCACCTGCAGAGCTCCCAGGGACTAAATCACCAACCAAAGAGTACACCTGGAAGGACCCATGGCTGCAGCTGCGTATGTAGCAGAGGATTGTCTTATCTGGCATCAGTGGGAAGGGAGGCCCTCTGTGGAGGCCTGATGCTGTAGCATAGTGGCATAGTGGAATGTTAGGGCAGTGAGGTGGAAGTGGGTAAGTGGGTGGGGGAGCTCCCTCAAAGAGCAAGTAGTCGGGGGGATGAGATAGGGGTTTTGCAGAGGAAAAACTGGGAAGGGGGGTAACATTTGTGATGTAAATAAATAAAATAAGCAATAAAAATAAATAAGGTTTCCTTACAAGTAAATAATTTACTTTTAAATAACTTACTGTAAAAAACCCGAGTCTTGATATTAATCTATCTCTGTATATACTTGGAAAGATAAGAGTTGCAAAATAGGCTTAGTATCAAAGAACTTTAGGCTACATTCATAAAGTTTCAATAAGATGTTTTCTGAAATGTGAGTTAAATAAAGAAAAAATAGACTGTGGTACACTAAGGAAAGCCTACCATAAATTCTCAAACCTACACAAATAACTATAGTCAACTAAGGATTTCTGAAAGGGATAGAAACAGTTTCCCCAGGAAAGAACATACTACTTGCTTACCCAATGCCAAATGGTGGTCTCTGAAATCACACAAGCAAGTAACCTTATACAGACTGAGCAGGTTGCATGAATGTTCTATACTTGTATCTATATTTATAACTACATCTACATCTACAATTAATGGGAAAAGTTAATTATACCATAATCTCAAAAGATAATAAACTTTAAAAAAATATTGGTAGAAAACTAGAACTATCTTTTTCTATAAAATGACAAATTTTGCTGAAATATCAGTCTTTGTTAAAAGGATTTTCTTATACTGGAATTATCTCCCTTGAAACAAAGACATTTTCATCTTCTTAAATCAGCTTCCTGTGATTCATACTGTCTTCTGTGTTATGAGGTCTTTGATTGCTTAACTTGGTCCTTTTTATTGCAAGCCCTAAGTACTTTGCTATGATGATGCCTCTTTCCTATTTGCCTCTAAAGTAGTTTAATTATAATTCTTGTTAAGGGAATATTGTTTCACAGAGACCTGTGATCCTAGTTGATTAAATGATTTAAGTACATTTTTGACAAAATACCCAAATCAAATTTTAAATTAAGTCTTTTTGACCTTTGACTAACTTTGTGTTCAAGAGCATTTTTCACCTAGAACTATAAATCGGGCCAAGGTCCCATAGCTTGGAAACTCATTGGCTCCGGGAGTGAAGTTATTTATATATATATTCAAACTGCCCACTATATTTCTATCTCTGTAGCCACAGATTAGTGCAGCTTTCAAGGCTAAGCAGAGAAGTTTCTTTGTGAATGGACAACAATTAATGTAGAAACATACAACTGGTCAAAGTACAAGAATAAGTTTATGTGGAACCCTCAACCACAAATGAGATATCTGCATCTAACTCCTTTTACTGAGCCTCTGGGACCACTGGGGAAGAGGGTTTAGAAAGCCTGTAAGAGCCAGTTGTTAGATAACTAAAACAAAACAATGTTTTCTACATACAATAAAGGACCTCTTTACTCATGAACTTATTACAGCTGTGATTGCTTGTACAAAATCTAAACCAGATCAAGCCACTCAACATTCAAGCATGGAATGGGGGTAACTCATTAGCCCCCATCCCTAGTTGAGAAGCTATTGACATTTGTTAGCTTTGGGGAAATGAGCATCTGCTTTCTTTAAGGATGTGGTCTCTAGTAGGTCAAGCACGCTTCAGTGGATGGCCCTAGGCCTAAGACTTGAGCTCAAAGAGTTGAAAAAACTACCAGCTCTATCAAGGCCGAGAAAGGGGAAAGTGATCTCTTTGATTCAAGTTCAGCCTACTCTATGTGCTGAGACTCTGCCTGAAAAGACAACCAATCCAAAAGCAAGACAAAACAGAAAGAAATAAACTAAAAGAAAACATGAAGCAAAGACATGAAGTTGAGATGGTATGGAGAATAAAAATAGGTATAGGAAGTGTAAGATATGAATAAGATCAATATATACTTAATATATTTAAGAAATTATCAGAGAATTAATTAAAAGACTATTTTATATTCCAATATATTTCTGTCAGAGGACTATACTTGGGAACATTTGGTACCCAACTGTAACACTAGTTTTGTAGAGTCTAGAAACTAAGAAATAGGTCACAAGGAGCAGGTCCTTGTGGTCATATTATCCCTGGCCACTTTCTAAGGAATTGGAAATAGAGTTTCAAATAATTCTCAAATAGTACTTACTGTTCCATCTACATTCTTGTTCAGGTAATTTAAAAATCCTTTAAAAGCAGCAAAAGCTACTGGGAAACTTATTTTCCAGTTAGGCAAAAATGTTTGATAGTACATAAAATTCAGAAAAGATGGTATTTGGTCCATTTTAGCTCAAAATGGATGCCTCAAATTCATTTTGAATTGAAAGAATGATTGTTTCAGGACAGAGAATGTTTCAATGACAAATGAAAATTGCAGTGACACACTTTCACTGGAAGGAAAACATAACTTTCATTTTCTCCCTTTGTAAAATTTTGAGACAATGAATTGAACAATGGTTTAAAAGCCGTTTGTAATTTACTCAAAATTAGTCTTTGATGTCACTTATCTGGGCTATTATAACATTCAACCTGAGAAAAACATGGCAATTTCAATTGGTTAAAGTTAGATACTACAGCACCATAAAAATAGTTTGCATTCATTTATCCCAGCTTAGTTCAGCGATTAATTTTGTAATAGTTCCCTGAGAATATGAAACTCATGAAATTATATTGGTTGAATGTCATTTACATAATTGTCATTACTGATAATTGCTTGATCAAGAAAAATTAATTTGAAAATGAATGCTTGAGCAATGTGTATATTTTTAAAATTTATATGGATAAATGCACATTAAAACAGTTGTAAAATTATAATTTGAATTGTAAGAAGCTACATTCAGTTTTTATAGACTAAAAGTCCTGCTATTTCTGATGAGTATTCAGATGTTTAAAGGATAAACAAAAATGTATTTTAATTGTTTTATAAACAAAGCTAGAGCACATTTCCTCATGATTGTTTGGTTTATTGTCTCTTGAAAGAGAAAATTAAAAATAAACTTCTATATTTTGCAATTATTTGAATTGTGAACTTCCAAACCTTCCAATTAATGTTGCATTAAAATATAGATAAATTATTACAAGAATGGGAACAGCCAATAGAGCTAATATATTTTGTTAATACTTATAGTCATTCTACATTATTTCATCCTGTAAAATTATTTGATGTATATAAATGAGTAGTTCATGGGTTCCACGTTAAGCAAAGTAAATTTGTTCAATACCAAATGACAATATCAATCACGATGATAATTTAAAATTCAGTGAAAAGCTAACCCTGCTAAAATACTTCAGTTCATAACTAGACTAAGAAACAAACAAGTAGTCGCAAGAGCTAAGTCAAAATAATGCTATACAGAAGCAGAAGGGTTGATAGATCCATCTCCAGGCCAGGCTCACAGCCATTTGGAGACTATTAGACAAGATTCCCAAGACTTAGGCAGCACTAACCCTCAATGCACATCTAATCATAACTGGTTAGGATAGTAGAATGTGGGAAAATAAAAAGGGTTTAGGCTCTTTTGTGATAAACTCCAATAAAAAGCACAGCATCTAGAAAATAGACCATACATGTCAATTCTATTGAAATTGATTCCAGCTTGGAATTAAAATACACTCATGTGGCAGTTTATTTTTAACTTCATTTGTCTCAGGGATTATCAATATTTGTATGCAGACATTTGGCTTCTTCATGGAACTGAGGATGGTAGAATCAGAAGGAGAGTGGGATAAAGATAGAGGGGTCAGGATGATTTCTGAGTGGACCATCTCTAGTTTACTGAATTGTGAACAATTTTTAAATTGCTTATTTAATAACTTAAGTGACATCCTATGTTAGACTCTAACATGTAGTATCTAAGGATGTGACTACATTTGGAAATGGGGCCCTAATAGTCAAACATGGTTTTTAAGGTAGACCCTGCTCAAATATGACAGGATCCTTATAAGTAAATGAAACTTTGGGTACATAGGTAGACATCAATAATGCATGCAGAGAAAAGGCCCTATAAGGACACAGCAAAACACTAACATTGGAGAAAAGTGAAGCTTCCAGACATCTTCATCTTAGATGTCCAGACTCCAGCGCTCTGAGCTTATAAGTAGCTATTATGAACTGTAAACAGACTAATACATCACCAGATTGCTTTCAGATTGTTTTTATATCTGCAGTAGTTTATTTGCTTAATATCCCTTATTCAGATCATGGCCCCCAAAGGTAGCAAATTCTCTTCTTTTATCAATGTGGACTTAATGCCTATTTTTCCAGAAATCAGAGACTTCGGCTTTTTTTTTCTTTATTAAATATTTTAAATGTACTATGTATTCTTATAGAGTAATATCTGACTGTAGATAAAATGAAGGATATTTTCACAAGACATTAATTATCCTAGTGAAAATATGATACTGCAGGTACTTAGTGAGCAATTCCAACATGTCATAGATAACAATGAAAATTCTCTCCAGAATCCAAACCAACTATAGGCTTATAAAGAAGCACACATCCACAGCCAAGGTCGGGTATTTTGCCATCTTTTCAGCGAGCAGCACATCTGTACAGCACATCTGTACACAGTTTTTGGCTTCTTTGACTATACTTACCTTAAGGATGACATAAAGTGAGCCTTTATCTCCTGATCTAGGAAAGAATGGAGCTAAAGATAAACACTTACATGAGAAGAATAAAACATCCTTTCTCCCATTATACCCAAAATAATCTGAGTGTCCTCATAGCATCAGCAGTTGCATATAAATATTAACATAAATATACTTATTTAACAAAGTAAATGATGAGCCTGTATCCCACCTGTACATCTAGGAAGTTCTATAAGAAGTCAAAAGTGTCAAGAAAGCTAATTACCAACAGAAGAGATATCAACATGTGCTAATTAAAAGTTTAAATACAGTCTTAAATGCAGATAAAACTTCAAGGTCATGGCTCTGTTTCAACTTTATTTTTTACTTTGCTTTGCTTTCATATCCACAGTTATTTCCCAGGCAATGAATTCTGACATTTTTACAAAATAGAGAAGAAATAAAATGATGTTCCATAAGAGTTTCCAAGCAATGTACATTATGTATCATTTGAGGTTTTATGGTGAACATACTAGAGGAGAAACTGATGTCATTATTCCACAACCATTTACTAAAATATAAATAAAGAAATAGACTCTAAGTGCTGTCATTGTCCAGCTTCAAACTGATCTGTCCTTCCCTCTCTAAACAGTTACCTGGAAACAGTGTCTGCACCATGCTTTGATGATGCTACGTGGAGTTCTCGAGCTGATTCCACAGCTCTGTGCTTATGATACTCTGGGGCCTGGGATTCTCTCCGGTGGAACAGTGGACCAGACACCGCAGATGCACATTTGGAAATCACAGCTAGAAATTCTGTGGAGAATGAATTCAAGCTGAGAAGTGGCAGCAAACCATTTCATGCTCTTCCAAAAACAAAGTTATATTCTTTTATTATCTCAACAACTTTGAATGTATATTGAAATACATAGCAAAAGTAGTTTGCCTTAGAGTCAATGATACTCAATGATAGTTTAGCTATATTTTTAGAAAAAAATTAAAATAAACTTGCTATTTTGATAACAAACCACTACCAAGTTTTATTATGTTGTTGGCATCAAGCCCAAGCCACAGGATGTGAAGGGCTGAATATAATTGCATCCAGCCTTGGATGATAGGCTCTGAAAGGAGGGCGGGACTGGAAGGAAATGGAAGACCCCTTTTAAGCATTCATGGAGGACACATGGGGAAGTGGTAGTTCGGCTTTGAATATGAAATGTTTCCACAGGCTTGATCTGAGGCTGCAGGTGCTATTTTTGGAAGCTCTGGAAACGTTCATGGATTGGACACTGCTGGTGAGTACTGGAGAGTGCAGACGTTGAAGAGATATTGCTCCTCCCCTTCGCTGACTTTCTTTTCACTTCTTGGCTGCTTTAAGGTGGCACACATTGTACCTTCTGCCTAAAGGTCAGATTTCCCACATACCCCAGACACGATGGAGCGAGCTTACAATGGGCTGAATGCTACTAGACCTCGCATTGGAACAGATCTCCCTCCTAGAAATTATTTCTATTAGGTATCTGCCACATTGAGTTTTTAAAGATATTGCCTATATTTCCACTAGGATAGGAATTCACAAATTTACCTAAGGGATTCTGGATGAATGATTAACTGCAGATTCCTACTTCTTGAAACAAGACTGAGTTCGAGATTCATACTCGCTCTGAAGACAGGGAATCTTAGACTGTATCTTATTTAAGAGCATTCCCTCTTGAATGAAATGTGCAGTCTATCATATTAACACCAGAGGAGAAAAGAGACATTTCATCAATATTTAAGGACATTTTCTAAGTGCCCTTTGATCTTGCTTGTGACAAGAGTCTAGTATTAGATAGTGGCATAGCAGATATGGTTTATGAAAAAACTTCCTCATATTCTAAAGCAATCATTGGTAAGTTTCTAACCTAATTTAAAATCTTAACGAGAAATAATTTAAAGCAGAAATTCCCTTTGATTCTGATCATTACCTATGCAGCCTGTTAAGGATCATATGCATGATATTAGTTCTTAATGGTTTGTTTCTAGATGGGCCTCATACTGAAATTTCATTCTTTTATCAAATCTAGGAAGCTGGTCCATGTGAAAGGGGCTATTGTTTCCTGATAATTACCCAGCCGCTCTCTGCATGGCTTGCCTCTCTGCCATGTTCAGCAATTTAACGTTTTTTTTTTTTTTCTTTAAATGGAAACAGTAAATAAATGCAGGTGGGAAATTTCTAAATATACAATTGTATTGTTTGTAATTTAGAAACGTAATTTGTATAGAACATTGGTACTTCTATCCAGCATTGATGAAAATGCAGCCAGGCATTTCAACCTTTGTTTTAGCAAGAACAGAATAGACTGTTCTTCCTTTTTATAGTAACAACAGATAACTTAAGAGTTAACATGTTTTTCTATCCTAGGACTAAGACATGAAAAGGGAGGTGTATATTAGGGGAAAAGGCAAAAGTACTACATGAAGCCGTGGGGAATGTACTAAAAATACCCCTCCCCAATAATTCACAAAGAGAAATAGTTGCCAGATGGTTTCAACGCCATTCTAAAATGTATATGCTGAACTCCAAGCTTCAGTATGAACAGCTTAGGAGGGGGAGTGTTCGGGATATTCGGTCATGAGTGTGAGGTTAATACTTTTTTAAAGAGAAGCCAGGGCATGTGGTCACTTTCTTTGTGCCCAGTAATAATAAAACAAGAGTAGGCTGTCTCCAAGCCAGAAGAGGACCATCATCAGAGCACAGCCATGC
This sequence comes from Mus pahari, assembly GCF_900095145.1. Classification (NCBI taxonomy): domain Eukaryota; kingdom Metazoa; phylum Chordata; class Mammalia; order Rodentia; family Muridae; genus Mus; species Mus pahari. The sequence goes on along the minus strand of NC_034611.1, from coordinate 14,153,755 downwards.
GGTACCCAGATCTCAACTTCTCCCATCATCAGAGCACAGCCATGCTGTACCCAGATCTCAACTTCTCCCATCATCAGAGCACAGCCATGCTGTACCCAGATTTCAACTTCTCCCATCAAGAACCATGAGGTATACAGTTCTCAGATTCACAGTCACCTAGATTCTGGTACTTTGTTACAGTAGCTTAAACTGTCAAACCAACCTCCATAAAATGTTTTGTTTTTCTTTATAAAGTTATTGATGAGAAATAGAGATAGAGAGTAGTTAAAACAGAATAAAGAAGACAATTCAAAACTAAGAACAAAAGAAAGGTGGTAGCATAAAATTTGGCTCAATTTTGAACACAGCAAGGTTCATAAAAAATTGGTACTCAAGGGGGTTAGCGGGTAGAAATTATGAAGCAGAGACATTCAAAATTTGGGGGATTCTGGCAACATTTTCTAACAAGTTTCTTCCTGAAGTCAGGTCAGAGTGATCATGTCACGTAGGGAGGACAGGAAGTAGAGACCTGCTCTGATATCAAGTGATCAGATATTGAAGGGGAAAATGATTTGAACAGAGCTCCTTGATAAACTTTATCAAGGAAGAACACAGAGAAGGTGCAAGAACCTTACGAAAGTTTGGTTCAATCTTCCTTCTTAGCCTAGAAAAGGGGAAATACTCCCTTTCTTTTTTTCAACAATGAAGTTCATGTACCACCTTCATTAGTGTCTGATCACTTTAAGAATCTGATTGTGTCCCCAGTCCTCCATAGTGACTTGGATACTATTTGCTCACCATGCCTGTTTCCATTAAGAATCCCCCATATTCCTAACATTTTTGACTACTAATTTCTACCCCAATTTCTAGACTATAAATTTCCAGTTGCTTGTGCTAAATTTAAACTTGAAGTAAATTCCACTCTGTCACTGAAAAACCCCACTGCCATGGTCCTGTACTCATCACAGTGACCTAAATGGCGTCATTCTTTTTTCTAATTTCTTAAAGATTCACTTTTATTTATGTGGATCTATGTTTATACACTGTGTATACACAGGTGCCAACAGAGGGCAGAAGAACACTGAATCCCCTGGAGCTGGAGTCACAGATAACAACAACTCACCTAACATGAGTGCTAGGAACAAAACTTTCATCCTTTGGAAGAACAGCAAATTTCTTAACCACTGCCTTAGCTTGCTGGCCTTTGAATAAAGTCATCCTTATTATGTATTAACAAGTATTATGGAATACATTTTTTCTTTAACAATATCTCTGTTAGACTTTTGATATTTTTCAAAGACTGTGAAAAGTAGCTTCAAAGAGGAAGGATTTATTTGGCTCATAGTTTTGAAGACCTCAGTCTAGGGTCACTTAATTCTACTGCTTCTAGGGTCATGCTTGATGAAGTGGCTGAGAATTATAGCAAGGAGCATATGGTGAAACATAGGGGCTCACCTCATGGCCAATGAATGACAGTGTTTAAAAGCAAAGGACTAGACCAAGACACACCAGTCAAAGACACAACCCAAGTGACATTCTCTCTCACACAGCCCTATTCCTCAACAGTCCATACAGATATCAATTTTCTAATGTACTAAACTATTGACACACTCTACTGATGATGAAATTTCCCAATTCCATGATTCAACTACAACTCAAAAGCCTACCAGCTGGCAACCAAGTCTTAAACACATGAGCCTTTCATGGATATTTTTACATTCAAACTATAACGATGATATATAAGGTAATTTTCCTAGGGACTTTATTTCAGGTGAGAAGGTTCAACTTACTTCTAAAGTCATGAAAAAAATAAAACAGGACAACTCTTCATATAGAGACTAACAAACAGGTGGAGGTTTCAATTAAAAGTTAAATAATGTGAACATGATTTATAATGAAGCAATTATAGCCTGTGTATGAGAGTAACCAAGTAAGAAATGATTGTTCACATGCTAATTTAAAATTTTCAATATTGTTTCTTTTCATGGAGCAGAGTCCACCTAATACTAAATGGAGTTTATCCATAATAAAACAAACTTGACTCCTTTGGAATTAACCTCTGTTGAGTAGATTGCACCTGGATGCCACTAATCAGAGTACTAAGAGAATGAATAAAGGCAATCATCTTGGATTAACTATTGCATACTTACACCAATGGAGAAATAGAGCAGTCTTCCTAAGATTCTACCTCATGTATGAAAAATATCCAGTAAAACACCCAAGGAGAAAAAATTCCACATGAAGGGACAGTAGGCTCTTGCCTTTACTTTCTTTTTTTATTATTATTAGATATTTTTATTATTTACATTTCAAATGCTATCCTGAAAGTTACCTATACCCTCTCCCCAACCCCTGCTCCTCTACCTACCTACTCCCACTTCTTGGCCCTGGCATTCTCCTGTACTGGGGCATACAAAGTTTGCAAGACCAAGGGGCCTCTCTTCCCAATGATGGCCGAATATGCCATCTTCTGCTGCATATGCAGCTAGAGACACGAGCTCTGGGGGTACTGGTTAGTTCCTATTGTTGTTCCACCTATAGGATTGCAGACCCCTTCAGCTCCTTGGGTACTTTCTCTAGCTCCTCCTTGGTGTCCCTGTGTTCCATCCAATAGCTGACTGTGGGCATCCACTTCTGTGTTTGCCAGGCACTGGCATAGCCTCACAAAAGACAGCTATATCAAGATCCCTTCAGCAACATCTTGCTGGTATGTGCAGTAGTATCTGGGTTTGGTGGTTGATGATGGGATGGATCCCCTGGTGGTGTGGTCTCTGGATAGTTCATCTTTTCATCTTAACTCCAAACTTTGTCTCTGTAACTCCTTTCATAGGTATTTTGTTCCCTATTCTAAGGAGGAATGAAGTATCCACACGCTGCTCTTCCTTCTTCTTGGTTTTCTTGTGTTTTGCAAATTGTATCTTGGGTATTCTAAGATTATGGACTAATATCCACTTATCAGTGAGTGCATATCTAGTGACTTCTTTTGTGATTGGGTTACCTCACTAAGGATGATATCCTCCAGATACATGCATTTGCCCAAGAATTTCATAAATTCATTGTTTTCAGTCCTCTGACCTAATCCCTCCCCACTCTCCTGAACCCGGTCAGAGTTCAGCCAGGGCGTGCAGTGATAGTCTAGTGACTCAGCAGGTAGACAGTAGAGGATCGTCCAAGTGCTCAGGCTCAGGTTAAACAGGGATCACGGTGGTCTTACTCGCTTCCCACTTATCCCCCTTTTTGTTTAATTAAAATGGCTGCGGGATTGCATCTGTCTTAGGTTGCCCTCAACCATGTTACATCCTTACCCATCATAGGTGTGGTGAACTCATTTTCACCTGTCTTAGGTTGTTATGCACATGTGAGAGTCTTACCCATCATGGATTATGATCCATCATACTGAGTCAAACATGGGGCAAATTACCTGACTCTATAGCCGCCATAGCTTGAGTCAGCAGTTGTTGATCAGCCTGTGCCCGCCTGCGTATGCATACCATTCACCACAGCATCTCAAATATCTGAAGATTTCTCTGAACTCTCATCAGTACCCTCCTGTCTTTTAGCCTCCTTACTTTTCTGCTGATTTTTCATTTGCCCTTTTCTGCTTCTGGTGCATGAGCCTTTACGAAACAGTGGACATAATTTTGGACATCTCATGGGAACTGCAGTAGTTGGTTGTGGATGATTAGGACAATCTCTTTTATAATGCCCAGCCTGGCCACAGGAAAACTTTTCTAACTTGGCAGCATACTTTCCACTTTTGACCACTAGGCAAGATTTAACTAAAATCCAAATTGCTAACAGCTGCACCAACACCACTCTTACTTTCATTTTTGAAGCAATCTCTTTCTGTTCTCTTCACTTTTAATTTTGTCCCTGTGCCGGGAACCTAACTCCAAACATCATTTAACTTCGTCCCTGTACTGGGAACCTTTTTCTAACCTTAACCTCACTTAACTTTGTTCCTGTACTGGGAACCTTCTCCTAACCTTGCTTACTGGGAGCCTAACTTGTCACAATAAGTCTCCTTACCGAGAATCTTTTAAATTTTGTCCCTTTACTGGGATCCTTTTAAATTCGTCCCTTTCCCAGGATCCTTTTAAATTCGTCCCTCCACAGGGAGCCCTTTAAATTTGTCCCTTTACTGGGAGGCTTTTAAATTCGTCCCTTTACCGGGAGCCTTTTAAATTTGTAGCAATAGATTAATTCCTACTCACCACAGAACTCCCCTGTAGCTCCTTCTTCTTGCTCCATCTCTTGCATGAGTTCTGAAGTTTCTGCCTTTTCTTTTTCCTCTTCTTTCTTCTTAGCCAACCAAACAGCTTCTAATCTTCTTGTACCTTCCACCTAGCTTCTGCTTTTTCTTTCTTTTCTGCTTCTTTCTTGGCCTTTTCTTCTTTCTTCACCAGATGCTCTGTTCAGATTCCCCTTACAGGCCACCAGATGTCACAGACCCCCAAACTCCAACCAGCAGATATGGGGGAAAATGACACAAACACCAAGGAAGATTCCAAACAGAATTCTTCTTTATCTCTCTGAACAGCTTTTTCCTCTCCCTCTCACAAACAGCTTTCTCTAACCCTCTCTCTCCCGGGTCCAACTCACTCCAACTGCTTTCTTCAACTGCTTTCTCCAACTGAACTGTTTACAGCTTTTTCCCACAGCATTCTCCACCCTCCCCAGGCATATCCTTTTTTCTCAGTCCTCTGAGCTCCTTCAAAACAACATTCTCCTTCCCCCCCCCCCCCGGGGCACATTCTGTTTTCAGTCCTCAGACCTAATCCCTCCCCCCTCTCCTGGATCCGGTCAGAGTTCAGCCAGGGCATGCAGAGATAGCCTAGTGACTCAACAGGCAGGCAGTACAAGATCGTTCAAGTGCGCAGGCTCAGATTAAACAGGGATCATGGTGGTCTCACTCACTTCCCACAGCTAGATAGTACTTCATTGTATAAATGTACCACATTTGCTGTATCCATTCCTCTATTGAGGGACATCTGGGTTCTTTCCAGCTTCTGGCTATTATAAATAAGGCTTCTATGAACATAGTGGAGCATGTGTCCTAATTACCAGTTGGAAGATCTTCTGGGTATATGCCCAGAAAAGGTATTGCTGGATCTTCCAGTAGTACTATGTCCAATTTACTGAGGAACCACCAGACTGATTTCCAGAGTGGTTGTACAAGCTTGCAATCCCACCAGCAATGGAAGAGTGTTCCTCTTTCTCCACATCCTCGCCAGCATCTGCTGTCACCTGAATTATTGATCTTAGCCATTCTGACTGGTGTGAGATGGAATCTCAAGGTTGTTTTGATTTGCATTTCCCTGATAACTAAGGATGTTGAACATTTTTTCAGGTGTTTCTCAGCCATTCGGTATTCCTCAGTTGAGAATTCTTTGTTTAGTTCTGTACCCCATTTTTTAATGGGGTTATTTGAATTTCTGGAGTCCAGCTTCTTGAGCTCTTTGTATATATTGGATATTAGTCCTCAATCAGATTTAGGATTGGTAGAAATCCTTTCCCAATCTGTTGGTAGCCTTTCTAACCAAGGAAGTGAAAAATCTGTATGATAAGAACTTCAAGTCTCTGAAGAAAGAAATTGAAGGCAATCTCAGAAGATGGAAAGATCTCCCATGCTCATGGATTGGCAGGACTAACATAGTCAAAATGGACATCCGGCTGAAAGCAATCTACAGATTCAATACAATCCCCATCAAAATTCTGACTCAATTCTTCACTGAGTTAGAAAGGGTAATTTGCAAATTCATCTGGAATAATAAAAATCCTAGGATAGCAAAAACCATTCTCAACAATAAAAGAACCTCTGGTGGAATCACCATGCCTGACCTTAAGCTGTACTACAGAGCAATTGTGATTAAAAACTGCATGGTACTGTTACCGCGAAAGACAGGTAGATCAATGGAATAGAATTGAAGACTCAGAAATGAACCCACATACCTATGGTCATTTGATCTTTGACAAGGGAGCTAAAACCATCCAGTGGAAAAGTGACAGCATTTTTAACAAATGGTGCTGGCATAACTGGCGGTTATCATGTAGAAGAATGATAATTGATCCATTCTTATCTCCTTGTACAAAGCTCAAGTCTAAGTGGATCAAAGGCCTCCACATAAAACCAGAGACACTGAAATTTATAGAGGAGAAAGTGGGGAAAAGCCTCGAAGATATGGGCACAGGGAAAAAAATTCCTAAACAGANCAGCAATGGCTTGTGTGGTAAAATCAAGAATTGACAAATGGGACCTCATAAAATTGCAAAGCTTCTGTAAGGCAAAAGACACTGTCAACAAGACAAAATTGTCTTTACTTTCATTTCTGTTGGTGCACAATTATTCAACCGTATAATACATAATATATAAGCCTTATATCAGGCTTAATATATTTACCTTTAATCAATGAGATAGGTTCACCTCACCTACTCTATATCTACTCACACTGTGCATTCAGGTCAGAAAATCAAAATATATATTAAAACCAAGAAATTGATGATCTGGTCAGTTCCCTACGAGTTCCCTTTCTGATCTGTGATATTTTCTTCATTTCATGTTTTATTTGGGAAATAACTTGTCCTTTTGTGCAAGAAGGACCATATGAAAATCCCAGGTCCAGTGTCTACAAGCCATGCAATCAGAGACAAATAACTTTGGGACCTTTGCTTGCCTTGTCTATGGTACTGGGATCATCTAGGGCGACCCTGGGCAGCATGTATGAAGCACCTAGAAACATGTGCATCCCACAGAATCAAGAACTCCAGGACTCAGCTTCATCCTTGTAGCTCTATGACTCCTGTTTTAAAAATCTTACTAATTACACTAGTCCCAAAGAATTCTATGTTAGGTGGTGACTTCTGAGGTATTCCCAGGAAACAAATGCTTGTGTTAACTTAGTCACAAAATATATCTGATAAAAATAATAAAAAAATGAGAGTATTTCCTAAAATATTAGAAAAGCAAAACATATCCAAGGTCTTCAGCTTCTGCTGAAATTTCAAATGTTTGAATATGCTCAATAGGGTTTCTCTCAGCTTTCAGCAAACTGTAGGAGCCATAAACAAAAGCAAGCTAACACCAGTTTTGATGATTCTACTCACTAGCTCTGTTGTGGATATTCTCTCTCCCTGTGCTTTTATTTTCACTTAATGGGATTAACTTTCATCTTCACAGCATTCATGGACTTGTTTCCTATTGAATGTCTCACGGAAGGCTCAGGTACTTGGCTAACAGAGGAAAAGCCATGAGTCTCTGTGGAGTTACATGAGATTCAAATAAAAATTAAGATGTATTTGCATCTATTGAAATAACTAAATCTGGGGAGATGGCTCATTTGATAAAGATGCTACCAACAAGCCCAGTGACCTGTGCTCCATCCATGGACCCCTGGTGTAAGGAAGATGGATTCCTGCATGTTTTTTTTGTGACTTCTAAATGGGAACTATGGTATGTGCACAATACACACACACACTCACACACACACACACACAAATAAATGAATGAATAGATAGATAGATAGATGTAAAATAAGTCTACCATACCAAAAACATACTCTTAAACATAATTTTGATAATATAAAGTGGTGCCCTTATCATTCATACTTAATTATTTTGATTTTTCATTTCTATACTATATAATTACTATAATTTTTAATATATAATTCTTCCTTAGGAGAATGGGGAAAAATCACATATAAATGAAAATGAACATATTGTCTATGGTCAAGCTAAACAATGTTTCCTAGTATGCCAACCTAGGAGGGAAGAACCAAGTTCAATAAGAAAGCCCTCTAGTAATTTTCTTTTATTCCTGGGAGGGCTCTTCTAGGTGTGAGTCTTTTGGCTTGCTCTGCTGCTCTGTGCACCCACAGCATTGTACATGGACCACCTTTATCCAATCTGTAGTTTGGGGAAAAAAATAAAACCAAACCTGAGCTGTGCCTAGTACTCAGGTCTCATGAGCAAGCCTCCTGTGCTCCAATCCCAGATGAACACAGATTACCAATATGCCTATTCTGAGCTCTTGATATTGAGCTTTCAAAGGCTCCAAGGATGGCTGTTGTAGTGAATGTTCCTAGAATCCCAGAACTAACCAGTAAAATAAAAGATGGATCCACTCATAGCTGCAAGGGTAAGTGAGCCCAGCAGGGTCAAAAAGGAATAGGCTTTGTCTTTCTTTGTCTTTATTAAGTTGGGAGCCAAAGAGAGGAAGTTCAGACATAACTATGGTCTTAGTTAGAGTTGCATTGCTGTGAAGAGAGACCATGAGCAATGCAACTCTTTTAAAGGAAAACATGTAATTGGGGCTGGCTTACAGTTCAGTTCATTCTCATTATGGCAGGAAGCATGACAGTGTGCAGGTAGACATGGTGTTGGGGGAGCTGAGAGTTGTACATCTTGATAGGCAATCAGAGGAGACTCTATGTCTCACTGAGCAAAGTCTAAGCATATAGAACCTCAAAGACACACTTCATCATCCCCACAGTGACACACTTCCTCCAACAAGGCTACACCTACTTCAAAAAGGCCACACCTCCTAACATTGCCACTTTCTATGGCCAAGCTTTCAAACACAAGAGTCTCATGCCCATTCATACCACCACAATTACCAAAGTACTAAAGCAACTATATTTATGATAAATTCTAACAAGATTCTCCAGGTTAGTGTAAATTGGACATTGACTATCACAGAAGTTCAAGTCTCATGGCTGCTCAGAGTTCTCTGACAGATTCAAGGGGCAGTGCCAGATTGCGGGATACAGATCACCTCTTGCTCATGCTTGCCTGGGAGCCTTAGGAAGGGAGGTCTTCTATAAGCTGTATATGACTTCCAGTCTAAGTTTCTGTCACTCTGCTTCCCCCCTCTGGGGATGTTCCTCTGGCATTCCTGCCTCAAAAGACTTCCCTGAGCCTTCTGTCATGCAAAAGTCACCACCAGGTGGTTTTCTGCCTCCACCTGGTCTGTTTTCTATACTCCAACTAGAGGGGAAGGCATGGGCTTGGTAAAGGATAGGCAGATTCTTCACTCACATAGCAAGTTTGGGGCTACAATGAGACTAGGTTTCAAAAACAAAAACAAAAGAAATGAAAAGGAGAGGAGGGGAAGGGGACAAATGGGAAAGGACAAGGAAGGAAACACTAGAGGGAAGGAGAAGGAACAAAATGGGGAAGAAGGGGTCAAAGAGGGATGGAAAGGTAGAAAGTTAAACTCTCTTCGATGCAGGAGAACACCATCTCTAATCCCTCGACCTTCTTTCCTCACCATCTTCATTTCTCTTGTAAAATGCCATGCATCTACTTTCATCACGGAAGGGAAACTTCAACCAACAGAACAGAATTCAAGTCACTAGATTATTCTGTGTTAAATATCTGAAGCCATAGTGGCTGCAGGTCAAAGGAATAGAGATATGAGCAGAGCATGCATGCCGCATGAAGGATTTTAGCGTTTCCATCTTCCAGGAGGGTCAGGACGTTGCTGAAATGTTCACCCGTGCTCTGCTTGGCATCGATCTAGACATGTCCTTGATCATTAGTACTTCTGGATAAGAGGAAGGTTTTCACATAGCAGGAAGGAAGTCCTCCATCAACATGCCTGAAGCATTTGATTATCTCAGTAAGACTAGTTCCCTTCACAGGCCTGCTGAGCGTCAGCCAGCTGCTACAGAAGGTTGTAAATTAATATTTTGATTACAAGCTCCTGTACTTTTCCTGCCCTGTGCAATTTGGGCTGAAGCTTTGCTTTATGATGCTGTCATCCTTTCCATAAACTCAGCATCCTCTCTATCCTGCCCTACGAAATAGAAGCTTACCTTCTGCACTTAGAACTCAATAAATATTAATTATTGCTACAAGGGCCCGTAACCGGACAGGCTGTCTGTGTTTCCTTTTATAAACTGAATTTCACTCATCTATTTAGCTATTAGAGAAAGGCAGGTATAATGTGGTTACTACACAGTCTGATGTTCAGCCAAAAAAAACATCACCCTATTTTTTTTAAGCCTCAGAAAGCATCCTCGGTTTCTAGCAACGGAGCACATATCCTTTTGTTTAATTGTAGAAGCTGAAAAAGAAGCAAAAAAGGGGTGGGGGTACAGGAAGACTGTAAGATAATAAAGACAGCAAATGTGTGAATAAGGCAGGATTCTGAAGAGTTTTACACAATTAAATTAGAATAATTTAGCTATTATACATGTGTAATTGAAGGCAATTCCTTGAGAGGAGAAAAATAACAGTAAAATGAAATAAAATCGTTGCAACTGAAACTTCTAGTCTTTCAAGAGGTCTCCATATCCCCCGACTAACTCTGAAGCTAAGGATTTCTGCCTGTAGGTGTGTCTCCAAGTATATATGACCCAAACCCAGGGCCCCCAAGTCGTGCAGGACACTATAGCTAAAAGGTTCCAGCATATAGGTTACAGGATACACCATGAGTCAGGTGGTAGAATACTTTAAAGAAAAACTTCATTTAAAAGTTTCTACTTTTTAGGGATTAAAGATGATATCACGGAAATGCTCTAGTACAGTGCTGGATACAGAATAAGTTCATTTAGACCTTAGTTGTTATTAAGGTCACTACTGTTAAGTTTGTCTGTTGTTCCTGTAGTCATTCGCTGCTTTAACTGTGGTTCTTAATATTGTCCTGTTACTACACAGTCTGGATTCTGGAACACTTGGTGCATTAAACAGTCTGTATAACCCGTAAAGCGTACTGGCTGTATAGCACTTGGTCCTCTAAAAATACAAAGTTTGAAGCTATACAGTGAATACTGTCCCTTGCTTCCAAGTAAAACTAAAACCCAGGCTTACATTTTTGATCAATATACAACATTGAAAGAAAAATGTAAGAGGATCAATAACCTGGTGACTTTCCTGAGTTTCCCTTGGCTGTCTCATAGACCCTCAGATGATGTCCTAGGTAGTCCACAGCTCAGAGAAAAGGTTGGAAGGAAATGGAAGCAGGGAGCAGGAAATACTGTCTGGCTAAAGCCAACCAAAAAGCCTCATGCAAAGGCCTAACCTCAACTTCCCGACTGGGCACTTCGACAGCACGGAGCCAGCAATAACTGAGGCTATCTGGGCCACTCGGAACAACTGTAATGTGGCTCCTGGGCTTACCCACTCACAGCAGTAGGAAGGACTCCGAGGTTCCTGTCCCTGCTGGCATAAGAACCAGACACAGAAGCTTCTGCTCCAACCACAAGAGCCATTTAGTAACACAGCCACCAAGGCGATGCCTGCTGCTCCTATAGATGATGCATCAGGATAGAGGACAGTTGACAGGGAAATGGAGAAGACCAGAAGACATGGCAAAGATTACCCTTAGAATACAAAAGTAGGCCAAGTTCAGTGATTAAATCCCTCAAAGGTAACCTACTATGAAAAGGAAGATATACTTCGAATATTCTTTAAATTGAATAATCAAAATACTCAGGATGCTACCACCCAAAAGCCGTCCCATATGGAGAACCAGGAATATCGTCTTGGATGAGAAAGGATAAGCATCAAAAGCAATACCAACATAAACCAATACCATACCAACCAAATTGGCACTATCTGAGGATTTTAAGTTAACTATTATAAACTTTTCGATAGTTAATTACAAATTATCTTAGCCAATGAAGACTAATAGACATTAACCACAGAAAAGAGGTTGTGGATAGTAGGTCCAAAGCAGACCCCCAAAATGTCAGTGCTGCTGACAATGTTCTAAATGACAGCCTGGGCTCAACTTAGACTGTACTCTGCCTGGGTTAATAGAAGGAGTACTATAGGATAAACAAAAACCCAAACTCAACATTCCTCAGAAATCCTGTGAGGTATGTTCTGTGTGTGAGGAAAAGCCTTTATTTCTTTTATCCACCCCAATGGCCAAATACCTCAAACAAAGGGCATCTAGTTCCTGATTAAACCAAACAGCCTACAATAGGTCAAAGGCCTCATGCTAAATACCTCAGCTGTTCTGACTTGCACCCGTCCTCCTGCCTTGCTGTCTCCTCATAAAACTGACAAGGTTTTTCCTTCTGGCTGCTGTTCTGTGCCCCACTCGCCCATCAAGAGTCAGTTGGCAGTCTGGTCTAGTTCAGTGGTTTTGATGTGCTCTTGCTCACAATCGAAAGAAGCCAAATGGAAATTACAGAGCTAAATAATACGACTAAAGTAAATAAACATACTGGAAATAATCACCTGCTGAGTGCAGTTGATAAGGGGTTAACTGAGAGACAACTTAGGAGAACTCATTCAATCAATCTACAAAGGAGACAGACAGTGGACTGAAATAAAAAGTCAGGGGAAATGGGCAGTACTCTTTACTGCACAGTCTGTTGTCCCAGGCAGTATGTTCAATGAGCAAGTGTTCTTGAAAAATCAATGGAATATTAGGGTTCTGTGGTCAAAGACACACTGGCTGAAAATTGCCCTTTTTAGTGAGAGATACAAACCTCCTGATCCAAGGAATGAACCAATCCCACATGAGAAATCTAAAGAGACACAATGTATGTAACTAAAGTTCCCCAATCTATACACAAGAGCCTACACTAAAGCATTATAAATAAAGTTGGCATATAGCTCAGTGGTAGAGCATTTGCCTAGCTCAAGGCCCTGGATTTATAGGCATGAATATAGAGCTGGATGTATATCTAATCCTACAGTGATTAATGAAAGAACAAAGAAACAAATATATAACACTAAATAACTCAGTGATGGACATGGAAACTTAAAGGCACCAGGCATAAACAAATGTTAACAATAACAACAACAACAACAACAACAACAAATCTTTCTATGATTATTAAAATGACATGTATGTATAGTATTTATAAATTTGGGAGGTTATTTACATCCTGAATGTGAATTTAATTTCAGATTTGAATTAGGACATAAGAACAGTACAGAGCTGGCCTTCCAGGGGAGTAGCTGTCTGCTACATCCAGATAGGGACTTGTGGTTCCGAAGTAGGGAAGCTATCCACGTGATGGCTGGCTACAGAATGATATCACTACCAGAACGGGTTGAAGATAGGATGACTATACAAGCTTCCAGTTGCCCATGAAACAAGTAAACCATCTTCAAGAGGTCTGCTACTATGAAGAAAACTATTTCAAAACTTTCCAGAGCCTATTTGCCAGCTACAAAGAAGAAACAGCCATAATTCAAGCTGCCTTCTTCAGCATCTAAATGTATACTCAAGTGTGATGCTCAAACTCCGGGATCTTGTCTCTCCAAAAGTTGCAGGTGCAGTGCAGGACAACACATAGTGAGGAAGATGTTGTGCGCCAAAAGCCAGTCCCCTAGAATTCTCTGCACTGTCCAGTACATCTCCAGAGAAACTAGACAGCAGTGATGGTTTACACATTGTTCCTAATAAGCATTGATAAACAGAAACAGTACAACTGAATGAGATTTTCCCCCAGTGTTAGTCCCAACAGTGGCAGACACGAATTTAATTTTATGGGTCCCAGAATTGTTTGGAAAACTTTTGTAATCCATTATGTCGTTATGTCTGCCTCAAAGATTAAGGACTAGGCTTGCTTTACTCATCCTAACTAACTCATAAATGCTTATTGGTCTATTTGTAGTCCACCTAGAGTGAAAGATGAATGGACATTGCTCTCAGCGCAGGAAATGGCAGCCTTCTGAGCCAATGTGATTATTTCCTCAGTGTGCTTGCTTTTGAATGCATACATCCAGGATTAACATTTTGAGGCATTTCCTGTGCGGCAGATTATGGAGGGGAGTTCACGAGTCAGAACTCCCCAGGATAAGAAGCTCGATTTTTCTTTTGTCAAAGAGCCCAGTGTCGAAGGACTGAGTCAGTCATGCCAGCCACGCACAACCCCTTCTTGCTCATGAAGTTCTTCTGGAAAAGCAGTTCTGTTGATGGTATCTTCTCTTCTTAACCCCCTACTGCCAGAAATTAGCTTGGATTCTGGGTGCCTAATGGATTCATTGTATGAAATGAAAACTTGCCTGTTAATCCTAAACACAACAAACTCACTGACTTTGAAAATCTAGATCATGAAAAGAAAGTCTAGCAAAATATTTTCTCTCTAGGAAAACTATTAGTCAATGAGGTAATTCATATTTAAAAGAAAATGCTTGACTTGACATACAATTTTGCTTCATAATGAGCCAATGATGCAGAGAGAGAGAGAGAGAGAGAGAGAGAGAGAGAGAGAGAGAGAGAGAGAGAGAGAGAGAGAGACTGAGAAAGCCTTTATTTTATGAGATAAAGGATAGACTCCTTAAATTTATCCTTCTTTGATGCTCTTTAACAAGGATTGTAAAATTTGATACAAAACCGAATAAAGTGTATCTGAAAGCACTTTGGCAAAACAATTGAATGTATTTAATTGCACTGATCTGCAGTTTAAAATGCTTACATTATAACAGCATCTATGACTGCATGCTAGAGCATGAGGTTCATTTCATATAAAAGCAGAAAAGAAAACCAGGCCTGCTCATAACAATTCTTTCATGAGAACTTAAATGAACACATCTGAATTTACTGTGAGTCCTTACTATCATGATTGTCCCCAGTCAATTTTTCTTGTATGGGTGTAATAACAAGAAACACAGCAGTAAAGGAATAAGTGGGATGCTACAACCAGATATACCCAGTCCCTGGTACTAAAAATGTATTTAACTGACATGATACATATATGATTTATATATATATATATATATATATATATATATATATATATATATGCATATATACACATATAGTAGTATATATTATTATGTTATGTAATACATTCTAACCAAAGCATCCATTCCCTCTACTCTTTCCAACTTCCCACCTCTCCTCTAGATCCATTGTTTCTCTGTTTCCCCTCAAAAAAGATCAGGCCTCCCCGGGATATCAACCAAACATGGTTCAACAAGACCAGGAACAAACTCTCACATCAACGCTAAGTGAGACAACCCAATAGGAGGAAAAGGATCCCAAGAGCAGGCAAAGGAGTCAGAGACAGACCTTCTCCCTCTGTTAGTAGTTAAACAAATACCCCCAGCTAAACAACCACAGCATGTATGCAGAGAACCTAGTACAGACTCATGCAAGCCCCAAGATTGCTACTTCATTGACTGACATTTTAAAGGTCAAGGTAAGCCAGGTGCATTCAGCTTGGATTATGTCATTTTTGTCCTAATCAATACATATACACCTCCTTCTGATCCATACCTCAGGACTCACTGCTTTTGCTGCTATCAGGTGGTCGTCAAGTTGGCCCTTATAAGTTGCACTCCGTGTGGTCCTGGTTAAATATGCCTCTTTTTCTTGGTTGCATGGCACGTTGGTGCTGATTCTCATACACAGGGACCTAATTGCTCCTGAGCAGAACCAACAGACTTGCATGATTCTTGACACCAGAACTAAAGGAAGCCACAAGTCATATGAGTTAGAGTAATTCGATGAATAATAATAATTCACCTTAATAGCTAAATGATCCACCACTGTAATCAATGAAGGTTACTTGATTTGTTCTTTGCTTGCAAAGTGGTATATCTTTCTTCAGGTTGTTACATAAAGTCATTTGAAATCCAGGCAGTGAGTCTTCCTAGGGATAAAAGAGGGTATAGAGACTAGCCTTAGAGTTCTGCATTTAGCATAGACTGGGTTCCCTTCACTGACTGCAGTATTGTGTTCTGAAATAATTTTTCTTTTCTTTTTATAAATCTACAGACACAACTAAGTACTATTGCCCTAAACTAAAAGTTTAAAATAAGTAACTGTGACTCCATATCTAAAATACAAAGATGAGAGAGAATAAGCAATAAGACTTTGAAACAATGAATGTAGATACTTTGTCCTCGAGGAAGTGAAACAAAGTTGCTTGTCTATACTTAAGGTATTGCTAGGGACTGGCAAGATGGCTCAGGGGTAAAGGCATTTGATATCAAGCCTGACAACCGGCTTTGATCCCCCAGACCCACGTGTTGAAAGGAGAGAACCAACTCCCCAAAGTTGCCCCCAGCCTCTGTATGCTGTAAGAGGGATAGGGTAGAACCAGATTGCTCTAACAAGACAAGTTGTTTGAGCTGTGGGCTGGCAGAGCTGGAGAGGCAGGTTACTCAAGTCCTTTTGAACATAGATGACCATGAGTTGAATGGCAGATGCTGAACACTGAGCTATAGACTTTGTACTAACTATTGGATTTTGTTTTTGCTCTGGTCTAAATGTGTTTATGCTCTACTTCTTCCTTTAGGGAATATGTATGTAACTTTTTGTAAACAGGTTCCCACCGTTAAAAGACTTCCAATTTTTTAAAAATATCTTATACTTTTAAAGCACTAAAAAAATTTCAAGGCTGTGGAACTTTTATAATTGCATTTTGTTTTGTCATATTAAGATGATATCCCAAGGACAAGAAAATGAGATTATAGCTTAAGATGATGTATTTGTAAGTCAAATTGACAAGGAGTAGTGAGTGACTTAACATAACCTGTCAACTTGATACAGCCTAGAATCACATGAAAAAAGGAATCTTTACTGAATAGATGGATTTATCAGGTTGGCCTGTGAACATATCTGTGAGAGGTTGTCTTGATGGTTTTAATTAGTGTATGAGGGCCCAGTTCACTGTGAATGCTGCCATTTCTTGGGCAGGTGGTCCTGTGTAGTACAAGGTAGTTGATGAAGGATGCAAGCCATCAAGCAACATCCCTCCATACTTTCTCCTTTAAGATTCTACCCTGCTTTCCCCCAATGATGGACTGTGACCTGGAAGTATAAGTTTCCTTCTCTCCTCAACTGCTTTTGGACAAAGTGTTTTATCACAACGGTGTAAAGGAAACGGAAGCAGTCACTAAGCCTTTCAAAGGCATACCCACACCCTTGTGCTTTAGAGAAGTCTTAACCAACCGTCAGGTAACTCTGGGTATTTGTGGGATGGAAAACCCTCCAGTTTTGGAATGAGAGATTTCCTCTGAAGTGAAAAAATGGCAAGCATCTAATTGTAATAAGGCTGGAAGTCACTTGGGATTGGATTTTCTTGAGTCGGAAATGAGGAACATTGAATTGAATTGTTATTGTAGATATTATGAAGTGAATTGAATTATTGTTATAGTACAGTAAATATTTTATATTATTGACTCCAGTTTTAAGATTTTTTTATTATGGAAAGCCTTAAATATATGCAAAAGTAAACAGAATAGTGTTATAAATCTCATGTCAGCAAGCTTCAGTAATGATCAACACCAATTGTTTCCTCCATAGTTTGACCCATTTTGTCCTCACCATGTTGAACCATATTCTATGTACACTACAGTTTTATCTATAATTTGTATTATGGATTTTGCCTAAGTTTTCAGCTCTGTTACAAAAGGTAACACACCTTTTAACGTAACCACAATATCATTAACATATCAAAAATGAAATAATTATTGTGACCAAAAAATTTGTGCTGACTAGTCTTACATCAGCTTGTTACAGAAACTACTGTTATCTGAAAGGGAGGAACCTCCATGAGAAAATGTCTTCATAACATCCAGGTGTAGGGCATTCTTTTTTAGTTATATAACTATGTTGTAGCTTGTTTAAATTAAAATTCAAATACCAGCTGCACATTTAATTGGTTATACTTAAGTCCATTTCCCCTAAAATCTCTCTACCCCTCTTATTACCTTTCTTATTTTTTATTACGGCTGAAAGTCAAGTTTTGAATCTTAGATTTTCCAGCAATCCACATTTTGTGGACTATGTATCTAAGGTGTAGCCTGCCATGTTTCCTGATCCCATTTCCAAAGATAGAAAGCTAGAGTAGGAGGCTTCATCACATTCAGTAGCATTTGTTTTCCACATTCCCCCTCCCCCGCAACTCCCACCCCTGAACGGACCCTACACAAGGTGAAGATATTCCCTCAAGATGACCAGAATGGGAATGTCTGGTTGCCTCTGTTCATGGTGTTATCGATGTAAATGTCAAAACCCACAGATCTGCTAACACAATAGTCACTGTAAAATCTTTATTCTGCTTCTATCACTTCTATATTCTCCACTGTGAGAAAGTCTTTGGCTCTTTATTATAAAATCAGCTTTGAGACTTCTAAAGTAAATGCTCTCATTTACCTAAATGCACACTACCTTGAATAGCATGCTGGAATTTTTAAGGTCTGATTTGAAATTCAAGAGATATTAAAATGCAAAAATGATCATCAACCCTCCCATCCCTGTAGTAATAAAGGTTAACCTCTGAGTCCCGGCTTAGCAGTACAGAAAAGCTACGGGGAGAAAGGAAATTACCAAGGCTGAAGGACGGAAGGCGCAGCATAAAATTCCAAGACTCCTTTCTCCTCATCCATATAAACAAAATTCCTGGGAACATGAAGCCATCCCAGAGAAACAAAGTACAATGGAACTGCTCCTCAGAGGCACCATCACCCCAGTTGGCCTTCCTCATGTGCTAGGACAAATCTGCTCCTGGATTTACAGGCACACACTGAGAATAAATAAACCAGTAGCCAGCTGCCCACAGCAAAAGTCTGGATCTCTCAACTTCAGTAATTCCTCCTGGCACACAGGCTCCTGAGTGACAGGCTCTTTGGTTCTCCAGTTCTGAGAGAAAGGCACAGATTCAGTGTCGTTCACTATTTAGCTTAAGACACTTCCTAAAAATTATCCTCCTTAGCAAAGTATTACATCTGGAGAACGCAGTTCTGTCATGGGTATTGCTGTTATTTTAATGGAAGGAAAGTGGTTCACGCTGTCAGCCCAACCCTATTCACAGGGGAGAAATCTGAAACTTGCCAATAACAACCATCTTTTCTTTCAACATGGTCAGTGAAGCTGTAGAATCTCGAGATTGGACACTGTAAATCATTATTTCTATACAGGAAGATTTTCCATGTTGGCACTAGATATCATGGCTCTCCTCTTATATTTTCAGTCTGAACAAGGCTATGTTGAAGGTACATTTTTTTTTTCTCAGATGTGAGCTCTGCAGTTAGATTCTCCAGCTTTTGATGCCAGGTTTGTCATTCGATAATGTCAAAATATTTGGCATTTTGAAGCCTGGTCTTGTCTGGCTATTGGGAATAATAGTAGTTCTTATCTCAAAAGGTTTTGGGTGAGAAGAATACAATATAATGGTCTACTTAACCATAAGAAGACTTAGCTTATAGGTAAGTAGTATTATGATGATATCACATATCTCCATAAACACTGAAAATTCTCTGTACCCTGAACAGAAGCAAGAAAAGCACCCAACAGTGCAAGGGTTATTTTCACTACGCTAGTGCATTTCCTGTGTGGAACAACTCCTGGAGATTTATGGATGATATTTCTATGCGGATTATTTGTCTCCACAAAGCTTTGCCACTATCTTAACCCATTCCAATCTCACAAGCATTTTGGAATGCTGCCAGGGTGCCCATCTGGGGACTGTCTGCTGGATGCTAGAATTTTCTGTTCAGCCATGGCAAGAATGGGTAGATCAGCCCAAAGAGCTCTGAACAAGATTGGAAAAGACCTAAATACACCAAGCTGGGGTTCTTGGAAAAGAGACTGTCCTTGCAAGGAATAGCGGTGCCAGGGCTGAATTGGAAAGGCAAACTGGTTGTACGGTGTATCTTCCTCACCATAAACCCAATGAAATCTCTGCTTCCTTCTGATGGCTCAGAAACACCAGCAGTCTGTACCTTCTAAAAGACTTCTTCATAGCAACCCACAGAGAGAACCCCAAGCCACTCCCTTCCACTTGGTATTACCTTTTGTAACCAGAACCTCATATGCTCACTTATATTGAGGAAAGGAAAACAAGAAAGAAATAGACACACACACACATACACACACACACACACACACACACACACACACACACACACTCCATTTCCTCCAGACACTCTTGTCCACATGTTGTCACTATACATAACACAGAACTCAGAGAGCTTGATTCTGTCACACACTCTGCTTTATTACCACTTCTTCCTAAGCCTGGACAGTGATGAAGAAAATATTATCTTTCTCTAACTCTTTGCTTCAGGATGTGAGATACATGCATCGATACATTGGGTTGGATTCCTCCTCTTTCTCATAAAGGTTTAGTAAAACTTGATAACTAATAAGTGATGACATCAGAGTGACAGGCACTTTAGTGACTCAGAAAGCTCCGACTCAGAAAGCTTCCAGACATTACTAATACAAATCCCCCTGCCTCCAGTCTATTTCTCACCAAAAAGTTGCTAACTGAACTAACAGTTATTTATTTGACATTAATCTATTATATCAACCTTTATTTGACATTAATCTATTATATCAACCTGCTGCCCTAACGGTCACTGTTGTTCCTGCTATGCCCTGAAGAAAAAGTTGAAAAGACCCAGCTCCTTTTACTTCCAGGTTTCATTGTTCTCTAATTATTTTATCACATTAAAAAAGAAGGAAGGAGAAAGTAAAGGGTAATGGAGAGAGAGGTGAGAGAGGAAGAAAAAAAGGGAAAACAGGCTGGGGTTAGAGCTAAGTGGTAAAGCACTTGCCAATCATGTACAAGGCTTTAGGTTTGAGCACTAGCACAGAGAGAGGGAGAGAGAAAGGGAAAGAGGAAGGAAGGAAGGGAGGAAGGAAGGAAGGAGGAAGGAAGGAAGGAAGGAAGGGGAAAGGGAAGGAAGGAGAATGAAAGACGGTCAGAAAAAAGGAGACAGGGAGAAAGAGAAGGGAGTTACAGTGGAGTTTAGTAAATGCTGTGGGAAGTGTCTCCCAGTGGGTGGGAATTACAGAAACTATGGCCTTCCTACTGTGCTCTCTAAAATCAAGGGAATGTTTTTTTCTTAATGTTCTAACACTGTTGGATATGTCACTATATATAATTATCATATTGAAGTTAAGATTTTTATTGCTTTATTTTTCTTAATAATAACTTTTACTTTGATGGAAACACTTTCTCATAATGCAATGAAATACTGCAAAGGGTCTGTATTAGCTTGGTTTCTGTGGGTGTAATAAAACACCATGACCAAAAGCAACCTGGAGAAGGAGTTTGGCTTGCAAGTTACAGTCCATAATGAAGGAAAACCAAGGCAAGAACTCAAATAGGAACCTGGAGACATGAGTGGAAGCAGAGTTCGTGAAATGCTGCTTACTGGTTTGCTCTTTGCAATTCACTCAGCCTGCTTTCTTATACACACCAGCAATGACTGTCACTGACCATGTTGGGCTGGGCCCTCCCACATCGATCATTAGTCAAGAAAATGCTCCACAGATTTGCATGCATGCCAATCTGATGGAGGAGGCATTTTCTCAGTTGATCCTCCCTTTTCCCAGAGTATTTTAGCTTGTGTCAATTTGATGAAAATCTAACCAGTACACTGTCAGCAGATCATTGCTTATGTTTTTTATTCAAACTGTATTCCTCTTCCATGCCTATGTACTAACACTGACAAATCCTTAGATTCTGCTGCACAGTGCTGAGCCAACAGAGTCAAACTCCTGACCATCCATCCAGGAGGCAGTTTTCAGAGCAAGTAGCAAGGTTGAGTCAGTCTTTTCTGACTTTACTGTTGCTGAGTCAACTTCAAAAGAGGAGAGGATTGCTTAAAGCTTTCAAGACATGAATTCTTGGTCCTGCAAGCAGATAGCAGAAGGGTCCTGTTAATGTTCACTTCATAGTGGAGAGGAAACAAAGAGAGAAGGGGCCACTGTATACTATCTTTTGGGGAGATACACCTAAGTCCCTAACCCCATTCTACTTAGTCCTGCCTCTTAAAGGATCCAACATTTTCCAACAGCACACAGACTAGTAAGTGAGTCTTCAATACGCAGGACTTTGGGAACATTTCAGATTCAAACAATACCAATTGAGAATGAATAAACATTTGCTCCATTTCTTAGAGGTCTGAGCAGAGGCAGATGCATCAAAGTGTTGACTATATTTCAAATCTCAGTGCAAAACAGACAGAAAAAGTTGCTTTCTGTAGACAGACACGCTGCAGAAGCTAAACACTTGAGTCACATGCTTACCTCAAAGGAAAGCTCAGGAGTTAAAACATGTTTTCTTCTGCATATGATACTAAAACCAAGTTGAAGAATTATTTCAATCCAATGACACCTTATGCAGTAATCCCACCCAAGTAATAAGGATAAATTCTAAGCCCCCTGGTGGCTACGATAAAACCAGAACTAAAGTCTACATATATCTATAATATGTTTTCTTTCATTTATGTATTTATTGATAAAATTCAATTTATAAATTCAAATAGGGTGCAGCTTGAGATTAACAATAAATAACTGCTTAAAATATAATGATTATAAGAATACAAATAAAATGTACTTAAACCATTTGTTTATTTTTATAATTTTATATCTAATGTCCTCAGACCTTAGTTGACCAGAGACAGAACTTAAAATACAGATGGAAATAATTAGATAGCTGTATTGCAATAAGACAAAACCATAATAAATTTCAAGTTTGGTATTTGTTCAAAATTCTGGTATCAGTAAGCCCTCTAAACTAGAGAGATTCAAAGTGTTGCAATGTGGTCAGACAGAAACCAGAAGTGAAAGACAGAGTTAACTGGTTTACCCCCATTAGAAACAGTTGGCTGAGCACATATGACCAAACCCTGGCTGTTTGTCAACTGCAACACAACTTGCCTCAGTTTCCCTTTAGCATTATGACCCCATAGTGGTTTGCTCCACTGGGTCCAATACAGCAATCTAAACAAAATGAGAGCCTTGTTCAAAGTTGATTCAACAGTATACAAGGGAAATCCAACAAGTCACTTACCAAAATGATATACAAAACTATTGCTCAGGAAAACAGAACACATCTACTTATTTTTCTCATAACTTGTTCTCAAATTTTTCCAAGAGGAAGGAATAAAAAGAGGCAAAGTTTCTCAGAATTAGAAAAACAATTCTCAGAAGAATTCAAAGTTCTCAATAGTGCTCTTGAAAATCGGGCCACGTAGGAGGCTGCTCTAGTTTTCAGTGACCTTTTCAGCTTCCTGGTGTTAAATTTTAGTTTTCAAGTGTCCTTGAAATTGTGACTAACCATGACTTCTATCATAATCCTTAATATTAAAAAGGCTGATAGCATATTGTTGGTAATATTTAGGAAATATGCAAAAACATTGAATTTTCCCTCAACTTTTACTAAAGTTTCAGGCTATCATTCAAGCACCACTCAAATGTGATCCTATTTTTATTTATATATTTTTATTTATTCTTTGAAAATTTGTATACATGTATACAATGTACTTTGAACATATCTACATTCGCTGCATCTCTCCACCTCCCTCAGAACTTTCACCAAACATGTCTGTTTTCCAACTTCCTATTTTCTTTCCATTTATTTTATAACCCACTGAATCCAACTAGTGTTTCCTGTGTGTGCTTGAATGTGAGGCCACCCACTTAAGAGTTTGGTAATTGTCTTAGCTAGGGTTTTACTGCTGTGAAGAGACACCATGACCAACGCAACTCTTATAAGGAAAATATTTAATTGGGTCTTGCTTACAGGTTCAGAGGTTCAGTCCATTATCATCAAGGCAGGAACATGGCAACATCCAAACAGGCATGGTTCAGAAGAAACTGAGAGTTCTACATCTTCATCTGAGGGCTGCTAGCAGAAAACTGACTTCCAGGCAGCTAGGACTAGGGTATTAAAGCCCACACCCACAGTGACACACCTACTTCAACAAGGCCACACCCACTCCAACTAGCCCACCATCCAAATAGTGCCATTCCCTAGGCCAAACATATACAAACCATCACAGTGATTTTATTTTGAAATGTCTCCATTTTAAAGTATGTTCCCAGTCTCTTCAAATATAAAGTTTGGAGAGTGATGCTTTAGGCAAAGGTAAGGCAGCCTGTGACTCCTGGGAAGTAGGCTGAATATCTAGACCAACCTCACTCACCTTCTGTCCATCTTTCTCCATATATGGATGACCATGAATGCTTGGTCATGTGTCTAACTGAACCTCAATTCCATTCAGTTATTTCTCAGTACCAAGGTTGTTGGCATCTGTATCTTTACATGTATTACCTATCATCTATTATCTATCTATATATATATACATATCCATCACCATTCTATTATCTATTAATCCATTATTTATTAGCTGTCAGTAATCTTCTATTTATCTATCCATCCATTTCTAACACATCTTATCAAGAATTTACCTGGTTGTGAATAAAAGAGAGTCTAATACTTCTTAGCACTGATAGCATGGGAACTGGGGTATGAAGTCACAGAAATCTGAGTTATACTCTAGCTTCTTTGCTAGAAGCCTGAGTCCTTGATGGTAACAACAAAGTCTTTCCATGCCCAAGACTCCTCCTCTGGGGAAAGTTATAAGTGCCAGAGGAACAAAGGGCCCAGCATACAGCACTGAAAAACCCTGAGGCTCAGGCAACTCAGTTCTCTTTCTCTCTCCCTTTCACTTTCCTTTTCTTCTTCCTCATCTTTCTACCTCAATGCTGGAACCCAATGAACACATGCCTCATAATTATTTCTCTAACCCAAGAATCTAACAAAATTAGAAAGAACTCAACTCATGAAAGAAATCATATCATATCATGTTGAGATTACACAAAATCCAGAGCCTATTTCATCAGGATCAGGTCACTTGCCTCTCATGACTTCACAGAGCACATGATTAAGTCCTGTTGCTCCAGAGGCCACCTTGATATGGAAGGTAATACTTAGATGAAGGCTCTACAAAAAGCACCAATGGTATGAAGCCCATGCACACAACCTGCTTTCATTTTTCCATTCTACCTCACCCCCATTTTATGAACTGTGGGAATGCTGGTCTTCTGCTTGATTGATGCATCCTACTTCTTTTTCTTTACTGTTCTACCTGCTCTTTCCCCATCTTCCTCTTCTTCAGCATTTATACTCACAAATGCTTTGGTGACTATATGTAGTTGACTTCTATTTCTGAAAATGATATTTGGGGACTGTGTGAATAAAAGTCCTATCACTGAGAATGTTGTCGAAAAGACAAATTTCCAAAATGATTAAAGGCAGATAAACAGTTGGCAGAAGTCTGAGGCTGAATTATCTAAGAGGTAATTAAACCACAGAGGAGTGGATCCAAAGCCCTGTAACCCTCTTAAGAGCTGAAAGGACATTTGTGAGGGTAATTGGCATGAGTACAGACCGATGGTAGAGATGGAGCTTTGGGCAGCAATCTGCAAAGACAGGACATAAATGGAGAGATTTCTCCAGTTCCTTTGTGTCAACTGAACTTGGGAGAATGGTTTCTCTAATAAATTGTAATTCTGGTTTGTTTGTTTTTTTTTTTTAATAAAATCAGCATAAAAAAGTGCCCCTTTCTCCTCCTCTCAAAGCCTATTTATAGCTATTAAGCTAAGATCAAGTCTGCTAAGACATGTCAACCTACGACTTACCCATCATCCAACTGAGCAGAAAGGGGAGTTGAACTATGGCAGAACTTGCGATAGTGAAGACTTTGAATTTTCCCCAAACCCCAAGTTAAAGGACTGGTCTTCAGTAGAGAGGTACAGTCGGCTGAGGTTTTTAAGTCATTGTGGAGTGTGCCACTGAGAGGGATGATGGAACCCAGATACCCACTCACTTTTGATTCCTGTTTGTATTATCCCTTGCCTATCACTAACACCAGTATACAACAGGGAAGCCTAGAGCAATGGACTTACCCACTCATTGAAAACTTTGAGCCAAGAGAAACAATTGATAAAACATATAAAGAAATACTAGGTTGAATAAACAAATGAATATATAGAAGGACTACAGAGTACAGAGAAGCAACCTAGCCAGTGATAGCAACCAAAGCAAATGGTGTTCAGAAGGCTTTGTAGTGGGGAGGAAGTGTTTAGAGTTAGCACTATTACTGGGCAAAAACATTATGCAAATCTACTGTGACAAGGAGTGAATGGGGAAAGCCACAGAGGTCTGGAAATGTGCCCATGAACCCTATACAGCCTGTGTGGCATCACGATTTATATGAATTCCTGGCTAATGTTATAGCAAAAGCTGCCCTTTAAATAGGAACAGCTATGAGGACCCAAGGCACACCAACCAGATGTAGCTCTACTGTGCTAAATATGAAGCACAAGAGCCCAGAACAAACTAAGCATGTTGCCACCCTATATCAGTCTGTACATCAACCAAGCCAATGAATGTATCCAAAATCTGCAAGCCCCATGGTCCCTGTAAGATAGTTTATTTTTGTACATTCATTTACCAAGGGGCAAGAGTTATGATTTTCATGAGACTCATAAAGAGGTTTAATAGCACCTGAACTATCAACAAATCAGTTAGGGACTGTGTTACCAGTCAAGGTGGCATATCCAACAGCCACTAGTTACCATGAGGCTCTTTCTGGAAGATTTAACTCAATGCATGAGGTTGAGTAGGCCCTCTAAAACAATTCAAATACCAAAGTAAAAGCAGGAAGCTAATGTTCCCCTCAGTGGTTGACTTGTTCCCTTACACTAACAGGGATCTATGCAGAACTTCCATATTCTTGGCCCTTTGGATGATTCAAATTCTGTATCTCAAAAACTTCATTCAAGGACTAAACTCCAGACCTGTGGTCCTTAACATCTTCCCTAAAGAGAGAGACAGTACATCTGTCCTGTCCCCACTACTTGATCAGGAGAAAGGTCTGCATGCCTCTTCACCTGCTCTTTGTTATCACTGACATTCCAGGAAATGGAGGCTACTGTTTACCGAATTCCTACCATCAGTCCACACATCTCCAACGGACACACCTGTTAACATCATGGCTTCCTGAAATCTGTAACGACCGCTCTCACCACACTACCACAAGTCCCTCCTGCCTGTAGTGCACCCAAAATGTTCTTTTAAAAAATCCACATGTGATGTCATCCTTAAGCTTAAAATACGTCTATTAATCACCTTTAACACTAGGAGGTAGATGCCAAAACTAATAGTATCTTTGGAAGGTCCTAGGTGACTTGGTTACTCCTTTGGGAAGAGCATCTTTGTCCTCTCTGAGTGTTTATGCATACTCATCGCACCCTTTATCTTTGCACATCCTAATTGATGAGATTACCTTCACCTCTCAGGTATCTTAGGAAGCCATAAGATCTCATGCTCGGACCAATGTCTTTTCTATGAATGAAGATAGAATTCAGATTGCCAAAAACTTATGTAAATGCTAGCTGAGCTTGGCAGCCTTCCTGTAATTCCAGCATCAGAAGGTAGAGAAATAGGATCCCCACAAGTGGATAGGGAAACTAATGTTTTGTAGCGAGACAGTTCCAGTCTACTTACCCCAGATAGGGAGTCCATGCCAGACCAAAGTATGGATACAATCTAGTTTAACTTGGTGAAACAATACATTTTATTGAGGTTGCATACAGAAACATAAGTGTGTTGACTACTCTTGGTTGTCAACTATATCTGGAATTAAATAAAATCCAACTGGATGAGTACATCTGTGGGGAAATTTTCTTGATTGGATAATTTAAAATGGGAGGTTCCACTATAACCCAGGATCTTTTGAGGTGGAAAAGTCCACCTTAAATTTGGGCTCCTTCTGTATGAAAGACATGGAAGAAATGCTTGCTCTTTGCCTGCTAGCCCTCACCCCTATTGGCCAGTTAACCCCTTCACTGACATTAGAGCCAGAATCTTCAGAATCCTGAAGATATACTGAAGAACATCTGAGACATTAATCATTGTGGACTAAACAACTACTGAATTCTTGGACTTTCCACTGGAAGACAGCCATTGTTTTAAGTTTGTACATTTAATATTTATTCATGTTTATAAATATATAAGCATAAATAAGAGAGAGAAGGGGATACAGAGAGAGCCCTAATTAATACAGAAGGATTAATTACAGGAACAGAAATAACTCAGCTGTATCACCAAAGCGACACCCTGCCCCAGCACAGGTGACAGCTCACAAAGTCTAGGAATCTAGATCACACTGCACAACCTTCAGACAGCTCAACAGGTTGGAGAATGTCTTTTCCAAGTGACTCAATTGATCTAAACCTCCTCCAGGAAGCTTGGCTGGTTTCTGCTTCTTCTAGGCAGCTGATCTGGCCTAAGTTTTCTTTGTAGCTTGACTTGTCTCAGAGTGACTCTCAGTAGTTTTTATTGTTTACGCATGGGAGAAAGGAGCCTAGTGAATCTGGTCAGCTTCAGGGACTTCCTACATTGAAGCTACATTGCAGGATGGAATGTTGCAGTTGCAGAATCAACTTGTATATAAGAGCTATATATGAATAAGCTCTGAGTCATCTTAAGAGACATTGCCTCATTGAATAAGGTAGAAAATAATCAAGGGTGAGTGTATGCTTAGATTTTTTTGGTTTTTTTGTTTTTTGTTTTTCGAGACAGGGTTTCTCTGTGTAGCCCTGGCTGTCCTGGAACTTACTCTGTAGACCAAGCTGGCCTCAAACTCAGAAATCCACCCACCTCTGCTTCCCAAGTGCTGGGATAAAAGGTGCGCACCACCACTGCCTGGCATGCTTAGATTTTTTTAAAAACCTACTTTATTTAGGTTCTTGAACACTTCAGCTTCACTTCTAACCCACTGACAAGAGGTAAAGGAAAGTGAAGGTTTATATGACAAGAGTGTTGGGGACCAGTTTAGAAATAGTTTCTTGGGATGATTCCATTTAGTTGTGAGGATAACAGTAGTCCAGTTTTTGTTTTTGTTTTTGTTTTTTAATTATTATTTTATTTTATTAGATATTCTCTTTATTTATATTTCAAATGCTATCCCGAAAGTTCCCTATACCCTCCCCCAGCCCCTGATCCACCCCCCACCTACTCCCACTACTTGGCCCTGGCATTCCCCTGTGCTGGGTCATATAAAGTTTGCAAGACCAAGGGGCCTTGCTTCCCAATGATGGCCAATTAGGCCATCTTCTGCTACATATGCAGCAAGAGACACAAGCTCTGGGGGTACTAGTTAGTTCATATTGTTGTTCCACCTATAGGGTTGTAGCCCCCTTCAGCTCCTTGGGTACTTTCTCTAGCTGATCCATTGAGAGCCCTGTGTTCTGTCCAATAGCTGACTGTGAGCATCCACTTCTGTGTTTGCCAGGCACTGGCATAGCCTCACAAGAGGCCGCTAAATCAGGGTCCCTTCAGCAGAATATTGCTGACACGTGCAATAGTGTCTGGGTTTGGTGGCTGATTATGGGATGAATGCCCAGATGGGGTAGTTTCTGGATAGTTCATCCTTTCATCTTAGCTCTAAATTTTGTCTCTGTATCTATATCCTTTCATGGATACTTTGTTCCCTATTCTAAGGAGGAATGAAGTATCCACATGATGGTCGTCTTCTTGGTTTTCTTGTGTTTTGCAAATTGTACCTTGGGCATTCTAAGTTTCTGGACTAATATCGAAATATCAGTGAGTGCATATCTAGTGACTTTTTTATGATTGGGTTACCTCATTAAGGATGATATCCTCCAGATACATCCATTTGCCCAAGAATTTCATAAATTCATTGTTTTTAATAGCTGAGTAGTGCTCCATTGGTTAAATGTACCACATTTTCTGTATTCATTCCTCTATTGAGGGACATCTGGGTTCTTTCCAGCTTCTGGCTATTATTAATAAGGCTGCTATGAACATAGTGGAACATGTGTCCTTATTACCAGCTGGAAGATCTTCTGGGTATATGCCCAGGAGAGTAGTTGCTGGATCTTCTGGTAGTGCTATGTCCAATTTTCTAAGGAACAGCCAGACTGATTTCCAGAGTTGTACAAGCTTGCCATCCCACCAGCAATGGAGGAGTGTTCCTCTTTCTCCATATCGTCACCAGCATCTGGTGTCACCTGAATTTTTAATCTTAGTCATTCTGACTGGAGTGAGATAGAATCTCAGGGTTGTTTT